>NC_092729.1:59036017-59336017 GCF_047496885.1 Scyliorhinus torazame | reverse complement strand
TCACTATCGTTCGGGACACGCTTTGCTCCCAGTGATTACTGAACGATACCGACCAATGCCTCCTCAATTTGCTCAGCTATCTCCATTAGAATTGTGGTGTGTAGTCCATTCGGTCCAGGGTATTTATCCATCTTCAGACTTTTCAGGTTTGCCAGTCTCCCAACCTTAGTGATGGCCAGCACACTCACCTCTGTTCCCTGAGTCTCCTGGAGCTCAGGAAACCGACTGGTGTATTCCACTTGGAAGACTGATGTAAAGTAACTATTCAGTTCCTCTGCTATTTCTTTGGTTCGTATTATTACTTCTCCAGCCTAATTTCCAGTTGCCCAATGTGTATTTTTGCCTCTCTCTTACGTTTTATATATTGAAGTAAATGAATGTGCTTGTCCAGGAACTTCAGTTCCACAGCATAAAATCGACTATTTAAAATAAATAAATATATCTTCCTCTGAGTAACTTGTGACATCAAAGACATATATACACAAACCACAGACTTATGAAGCTCCTGGAAATGGTAACGTGCAAAATAGACTACATTCACTTTCCACCTCTGGCTCTCTATGATTCTCTCATTTGCTCTGACTTGTGGTCCCTTACCGACTCAGCTGGCCATTAAAGTATGTCTGACAGTCAGAGTGTTAAGCAACAGAATTAAACCGAATGCTGTCAATGGGGTTAAAACAATTTTAAAATGTCTAAATCCAACCCAGCCACGATCGGTTAAATATTTATTATCACAGTCACATGGTACATTATCAGCAGCCCTTCTCTCTTCAATCTGATACAGTGGGAATTGCTTTAAACAGAATAAAGTTTCGATTGTTGTTAGCATAGCGGCCGCAATTTTCTAAGTGGAATATTTAGATCTCAGCTTCTGAAAACAAATGGCGAAAATCCGATCAAATGTGAAAACGACGGAAACTGGACAGAAGAGACTATCGCTGCACGGAGATGAACAGAATGAACACTGCAGGTGCGGGTAATCCACGGAACATGTGTTGGGAAATGACAAGGGTTCTGCCTGAGAATTACCTCAGTAATAAAGACCAGTGGTCCGCAGTTGCCATGACCAACAGGTAACGAGTGGATCAGTTGGGGAGGCCACAGTTCCCACGGGACAGCATCACGGTTGCTGCTACGTTCACTGGGAGATGGAATGGACAAAACAGATTAGAAATGACTGAAGCATAGTATCTGCGTCAGAGCAAAGGCAGCATGGATTTTAGCACCATAATATTTTGGGCTGATATCGGCTCAGAGGTTAGTAAATCTCAGCGATTACATAAACGACTCTTGAAATCGCACTTTCCTGGTACCCCGTCCTGGAAATGTCCTTCAGATAGGGGAGCCGGATTAATGTGGAGCTATTCCCTGTGATGATGCTAATGAGTTATAGATGCATGGCTGATCAATTCAGGGGGGCGGGGGGGGGGGATAACGAGATTTGTATATTTGTTCAAATCAAAGGGTTTTATTTATGCTCAAAAATCATTATACATATAACGTTTACATTTATTAATAGTGAATCGTGATTCAACATAACTACATTTATTTGTAGGCTTCTCACTTCACATCACAAAAATATCAAATCTGCGGGGCAGGTACACACACTGTACAAAAATAACAGGAAACTGTGAGAGATGAGAACAAACTGAAAATATCTGTCTGACTTTGTGTATCGGGGAGGCTGATGTTTAATCGAATGAGTATCTTTCCAACTAGAATGCGTTTTGAGTGTGGAAAGGCGAATAGGTGACAGATACTAATACATGGAAGTTCTGGCCCACTGGCGTCATGCTCCAATTTGTCACCACAAAGATTTGGCACTGACAGGTAAAACTGCTAATCCTTGTTCACTGAGCTTCCTGCTGATCGATCAGGTAAAGTCGCTCCGAAGGCTACGATCACTTCTGCAGGAACTCGCATCCTTTCCGGATGATTACAATTTAAACACTTGCATTAATCAAACGAAGCGAGACACCACTGAGATCATAGAGGTTTATCATAGAATTTACAGGGCAGAAGGAGGCCATTCGGTACATCGAGTCTGCACCGGCTCTTGGAAAGAGCACCATACCCAAGGTCAACACCGCCAACCTATCCCCATAACCCACTAACCCCACCCAACACTAAGGGCAATTTTGGACACGAAGCGCAATTTATCATGGCCAATCCACCTAACCCGCACATCTTTGGACTGTGGGAGGAAACCGGAGCACCCGGAGGAAACACACGCACACACGGGGAGGATGTGCAGACTCCGCACAGACAGTGACCCAAGCCAGAATCGAACCTGGGACCCTGGAGCTGTGAAGCAATTGTGCTATCCACAAGGCTACCGTGCTGCCCGTGGACGTGATCTTCCCCAATATTTGAAATCTGGTTCCCCTGTTTACTTGAACGAACTGAGGCGCGGTATCGACTCCCTGGCCAGTTGTGGAACATAAAATTTTGCTTGTTTTCTGTAAACAATATTGTTCAGGAGACTCAGAAAGGAAAACGCGCGACGTAGCGCCCAGGGATCGATCTCACCTTTTCGAAAGCATTGTCAAGTGAGTGACTGAAGGTGCGGCTGCAGGATCAGGGTCATCGGCTACGCAAGGGCCCTCGTGACCCGTGACCAGTAGCACGGAGTGTCTTAGATGGACAAGCACGTTGGTTAGCGAGTGATCATTGGCCCAAGTTAACGTCGTTACTGCATTTTCTGTCAGCGGCAACAGCACCAGCGCAGCGCTGGCAACAGACACGGCCGGGAGGTGAAAGGCCACGTACTTCCAGCGCGCATTCCTGCACTCCCTGTGTTGTTACGCCGTGAATGTGCGGCGCACTCGCGACTCAAGTTGTGAATGGTGCAGACATTTCGGGCCCACTGTGATTTCCGTCCACTGTTTATTGGGTATTCATCGTAGTTTGATTAATATTTGCTGAATGCCACAGTATGCAGGTCACCTGGAAGTGTGATTCTGCACCGAATAAGTAACCGTGCGTCACTGCTCGATCCTGGTTGATTTTATTGATAATTAATTCATTGGCAGACCTGACCGTTTCAAAGATCTGGAAAGTTGTGGCGGTGTTTATGGTACTGAATGTCGTTTGCAGCAAACGCTGCATGTTGAGTGCAGCACAGGATTTTGACTTTCCGCGGGGAGTTGTATGAATACAAAATGAGGTGCCCCGTCCGATGATCAATAGCCCAGTCACTGCACAACGGTTTTGGTGATAGTTGATTTGAAGTAATGTTCAGGTCCGCCCTGCTGAGTTCATCTTTTGTGCGATGTGCACCAGGTGGAATCGACAGGCCATGTGCCAGTGTGAGAAAACCAGCCAGTGGCGGTCTTGGGCAACTTCTGAGTTCCCGTTGGGGAATTGAACCAGGGTCTCCCACTTAACAAGCGGGGCTGTTAACGAGGAACTCAGGTGCTCAGGTATCCCGTTGGCGGCGGAGAGAAATTTAGTAAACTTCTGAAGTCCGATAATTTGCAACAGTGTCTGGTTTTGGCTTTGATTTCAGGACTTTCCTTGGCAACAAATTAGGCCAGCAAGAAATTCGTGGTGGAGATACAAGACATTGGTGATCACAGCTGGAGTACTGTTTGTAATTCCGGTCGCCATATTATATGAAGGATATGACGGCACTGGCGTGGGTGTAGAGGCGTTTTACCGGGATGTTGCCTGGGATGGAATATTTAAGTTATAAGCGAGGTTGGATAGGCTTGGGTTGCCTTGACTGGAACAGGGAAGACTGAGGGGCGACCTGATTGAGGTGTAAAGCATTATGAGGGGCATGAGCAGAGTAGATAGGGAACAGCTGATCCCTTAGTTGTAGTGTCAGTTATGAGGGGGACACAATTTCAAGGTGAGATGCGGAGGTTTCAGAGCGATTTGAGGGGGAAAACCATTAATCAGAGTGTGGTGACGGTCTGGAATGCACGGCCTGGGAGGGCGCTAGAGGCGGGTTCCCTCAGATCCTTCAAAAATACCTCGATAACACATGGCACGTCTCAACATTCGAAGCTAAGGTTGAATTGATGGCAAATGGAATTATCACTTGCCGATCAGATCCCTTCCATGCGGCAGTGCAGACTCGATGGGCCGAAGTGTCTATTCTGCACATTATTTTCCTGTGCTTCCGTGATTATGAACCAAATATATCTGGAAACCTCTCTAAAGGTTCTGACTGCTTTGTCCCAGTTTAACACGACATTTTGAATGGAATGATGCAGGATCATCCAAACTCCTCCTCATGTGCTGATGTGTAAATATTGAATCGAGGTGTTGAGATTGAAGCCGTCCATCACTTGAACCTCTGCCAACTGCAAACCGGCTAAAGGATCAATTTCCATTTTCTCACAGAAATATTCTGGCGGTCAGCTTCAGTGGATTCGATGCAGCAAAAGCCAGCAACCAGTCCCCTCCATTCCCCCCCCCCCCCCCGCCCCACCCGCCGATTCCCATTGACTCCAGTTTAACGTGGGCTTCTTGATGCCATATTCGGTCAAAAGCTGCCGTGTTGACAAGGGCAGGAATTCTCACCTCAGCTCTGGCATTCAACGCTTTGGTCCATTTTTGAACCAAGGCTGTAATGAGCTCAGGAGCTGAGTAAACCTGGTGAAACTCAAACTGAGGGTCCGTGAGTAAGTGCCAATAGATTGCATTGTTGATGACTGCTTCAATCACGTTACTGATGATGGAGAGTAGACTGATTGGTTGGATTAGATCAGTCCTATTTCATTGTGTAAAGGACACACCTGGGCAATTTTACACATTGCCGGGTAGACGCCTATGTTGTAGCTCTACTGGGACAGCTGGCTCGGCGTGCATCGAGTTATAGAGCACAAGTGGCACCAATGGCACAGCTAAGAAAAGAGTGGAGGATCTAAAAAGTGATTTCAGGGAGTTAGGTTGGAAGCTAAAGAGCAGGACAAGCAGACTAGTGATCTCAGGATTGCTACCGGTGCCACGTGCAAGTGAGGCAAGGAACAGAGAGCGAGCGCAGCTGAACACGTGGCTACAGGGCTGGTGCAGGAGGGATGGCTTCAGATATGTGGATCATTGTGATACCTTCTGGGGAAGGTGGGACCTGTACATGAAGGACGGATTGCACCTAAACTGGAGGGGCACCAATATCCTGAGCTGGAGGTTTGCTAGAGCTCTTCGGCAGGGTTTAAACTAGTTCGGCAAGGGGTTGGGAATCAGAGCTATGGATCAGAGATAGGGTAGCTGTTGAACAGGCAGAAATAGTATGCAGCAAGTCTGTGAGGAAGGATAGACAGTTCATAGAGCAAAGTTATACTCAGTGGAATTGGTTAAAGTCTGTTTCAATGCAAGGAGTGTCAGGAATAAGGGAGATGAATTTAGACCGTGCATCAGTACTTGGAACTACGATGTTGTGGCCATTATGGAGACATGGATTTTACCGGGACGGGCATGATTGTTAGATGTTCCGGAGTTCAAATGTTTTCAGAAGAATAGGGAGAACGATAAAAGAGGAGGGGGAGTGATACTGTTCATTAGGGAGGGCACCATAGCTGCAGAGAAGGATGTAGTTCAGGAGGGTTTGACTACTGAGTCAGTACGGGTGGAAGTCAAAAACAAGAAAGGAGCAGTCACTTTATTGGGAGTTTTCTATAAACCTCCCAATAACAGCAGAGAGATGGAGGAACAGATTGGACGGCAGGTCTTGGAAAAGTGCAGAAGTAACAGAGTTGTTCACATGAGTGACTTGAACTTCCCTAATATTGACTGGTACCTCCTTAGTGCAAATGGTTTGGATGGAGCAGATTTTATCAGGTGTATACAGGAAGGATTCCTGACTCAATATGTATATAGACCGACTAGGGGGGAGATAATATTGGTCTTGTTGCTCGGCAATGAACCATGGTCAGGTGTCAGATGTCTCGGTGGCAGAACATTTCGGTGACAGTGACCACAGCTCCTTGACCTTGACCATAGTCATGGAGAGGGATAGGAACACACAGTATGGTAAGGTATTTAATTGGGGGAGGGGAAATTATACTGCTATTAGACAGCAGCTATGGGGCATAAAGTGGGAACAATTGTTCTTGGGGAAATGCACAACAGTAATGTTGGGATTGTTTAAGGAGCACTTGCTGCGAGTGTTCAATCGTTTTGTTTCACTGAGACGTGGACGGAAAGGTACGGTGAAGGAGCCTTGGATGACAAGAGAAGTGGAGGTTTTAGTCGAGGAAGAAGGAAGCTTATGTAAGGTTGAGGAAGCAAGGATCTGACTCGGCTCCAGAGGGATACCGGGTAGTCAGGAAGGAACCCATAAATGGACTGAGGAGAGCTAGAAGGGGGCATGAAAAAGCCCTGGCGGAAAGGATTAGGGAAAACCCCAAAGCGTTCTACACTTATATGAGAAATACGAGGATGGTCAGAGTGAGAGGAGGGCCGATCAGGGATAGTGGAGGGAACTTGTGCCTAGAGTCTGAACAGATGGGGAGGGCCTAAATGAATATTTTGCTTCAGATATCACTAGAGAGAGGGACCTTGTTGCCCATGATAACAGTGAGCCAGGTTAATAGACTCGAAGAGTTTCATATTAAGAAGGAGGAAGTGCTGGAAATGTTGAAAAGCATCAGGATAGATAAGTCCCCTGGCTCTGACGGGATACACCCAAGGTTACTACAGGAAGCGTCGGAGGAGATTGCTGCGCCGTTGGCGATGATCTTTGCGTGCTCACTGTCCACTGGACTAATAACGGATTATTGGAGGGAGACGAATGGTGTTCCCCTATTCAAGAAAAGGGAATAGGGAAATCCCTGGGAATTACAGACCCATCAGTCTTTCGTCTTTGCTGAGCAGTTTTTTTGGAAAGGATTCTGAGAGATAGGATTTATGATTATTTCGAAAAACATAGTTTGATTAAAGATAGTCAGCATGGCTTTGTGAGGGGCAGGTCATGCCTCACAAGCCTCATTGAATTCTTTCAGGATGAAACGAGACACATTGATGAAGGTGAGGCAGTGGATGTGGTGTACATGAATTTCAGAAAGGCATTTGAAAAGGTTCCCATGGTAGGCTCATTCAGAAAGTTAGGTAGCGTGGGATACAGGACAATTTGGCTGTCTGGGTACAGAATTGGCTGGCCGCAAGAAGACAGCGAGTGGTAGTGGATGGAAAGTATTCCGCTTGTAGGTCGGTGACCAGTGGTTCACCGCAAGGATCTGTTCTGGGACCTCTGCTCTGCTCTTTTAAATGACTTGGCTGATGAAGTTGAAGAGTGGCTTAGTAAGTTTGCCGATGACACAAATGTTGGGGGAGTTGTAGTTACTGTTGAAGGTTTTTGCAGGTTACAACAGGACATTGGCATAATGCAGAGCTGCGCTAAAAAGTGGCAGATGGAGTTCAACCTTGCTAAATGTGAAGTCATTTAGTTTGGAAGGTCGAATTTGAATGCCGAATACAGGGTTACATGCAGGATTCTTGGAAGCGTGGAGGAACAGAGGGATCTTGGGGTCCACGGACATAGATCCCTCAACGTTGCCACCCAGGTTGATAGGGTTGTTAAGAAGGTATATGGTGTGTTGATGTTCATTAACAGGGGGATTGAGTTTAAGGGCTTCGAGGTTTTGCTGCAGCTTTATAAAACTCTATTTAGACCACACTTGGAATATTGTGTCCAGTTCTGGCAGCCTCATTATTGGAAGGATGTGGATGCTTTGGAGAGGGTACAGAGGAGATTTACCAGGATGCTGCCTGGACGAGGGGCCTTGTCATATGAAGAAAGGTTGAGGGAGCTAGGGCTTTTTTCACTGGAGCGAAGAAGGCAGAGCGGTGAATTGATAGAGGTGTACAAAGTGATGAGAGGCATGGACAGAGTGGATAGCCAGAGACTTTCCCCCAGGGTGGAAATGGCTGTCAGGAGGGAACATAATTTTACGGTAATTAGAGGAAGGTACAGGGGAGATGTCAGTGGTATGTTCTTTAGTCAGACGTGTACAGGTGTGTGGAATACACTGCCCGCAGAGGTGGTGGAGTCAGAGTGATTAGGGACATTGAAGCGACTCTTAGACAGGCACATGGACAGCCGTAAATTGAAGGGGTGTACGTTAGGTTGATCTTAGTTTAGGACAACTGGTCGGCACAACATCGTGGGCTGAAGGGCCTGTAATGTGCTGCACTGTTCTATGATCTACGTTCTAAGTTTTCAGTACTATTAAGGGGATGTAGTCAGTACCCATCGCATTTGTAGTATCCAGTGCCTTCAGCATTTTCTTGGTATCACGTGGAGTGAGTCGTATTGGCTGAAGACTGTCATCTGCGGCGCTGGGGACCTCTGGAGGAGATCGAGATAGATCATTCTCTCGGCACATCCGTCTGAAGATTTTTACGAATTACTCAGTTTATCTTTTGCACAAAATTGCTGGGCCCCATCATAATTGAGGATGAGAATATTTGTAGAACCTCCTCCTCCAGTGAGTTGTTGTATTGACCACCACCATTCACGGCTGAATGTTGCAGAACTACAGATCTTAGATCTGATGCGTTCAATGCAGAATCGCTTAGCTCTCTCTGTCGCCTGTAATTTCTCAGAGTTGAAATTAAAGATCTTTCTCTCTCTACGCTCAGATTGAATGACAAGAGTTTTCAGTTCAGGAACAGCTGAAGGTAGGGCCATTTAAAAAAAATAACCTTGGAAGGGCAGTGAGTTGAAAAAAGCAACATAAGCAATCGAAGCAAGGACGCAGATCATCCATTTCACATTAATCCACTTTTATTTCCCCACTCCGACTCTCTCTACCTGTGCATGTCGTGTATGTTTCCATATAGGGTGGAACGCTGAAAGGAGATGGTAGTAGATTCGCAGACTTTTATTCCAGTATAATCAATACATAACGTCTCTATTTATATTATAAATACACATCTGATGTGTTTTAATTATAAAGCTGGTGCCTGTAAGTCCTTTGAGCAGTCAAGGGCCAAATAGCTCCGAATCTTTACAGGATTAATTGGTTGTCACTTCTGTTGGGACTCCAGGGCCTGATAGGCTGGATAAAAGCAAATTACTGCAGAGTCTGGAATCTGAAACCAAACGTGAAAATGCTGGAAAATCTCAGCAGGTCAGTCAGTATGGAGAGAAAAGAACTAACGTTTCGAGTCCTGAATGACCGCATACTCGCCAAGTGTGCCATACCCTGCAACGGTCCCACAGGTGTCAATGACGCTGGTCAAACAATGGACACAAAGGGACACATTGTTATCTCGAGTCGAGGACATGGTCCTTCATGGCTGGCAGTGTGATAATATATTTGAATTACTGCGACCCTTCCAGTTAAGAGCAGATGAGTTAAGTTGTGAACTCACCGTGTTATTGTGGGGAGCTTGGGTGGTCATTCCCACTCCCGCAAATAAACTATTGTTACAGGAGCAACACTCCGCCAATTCTGGCATGACAAATTTGATGATGCTGGTACGCAGCTACGCGTGATGACCCAGGATGGACATCAACCTGAAGAATCTGCTCAAGCAGTGCGACCGGCGATAAATCTCGCAACACTTGCTGTCTGCGCCCCTAACACACCCTTGGGCGTCGCCAGGTTGCCACTGGGTGAGAATGCACGTCGACATTGGTGGCCCATTTATGGCACCATCTTCTTGTTTATTCGAAATGCACAGTCCAAGTGACTGGAAATACAATAAATGATGTCTACAACTTCACCAGCAATGGTGGGTAAATTGTGCAGACGTTCTCCAGCCGTGGGCCATCTGAGGTCTTGTCTCAGAAAAAGGGTCTGTTTTCACAGGTATTACTGACAAGACCTGTCAGTAATATGGATGCGAATGAAAGTAATACTGCTGCAAACTTCCCCAAGGACCAAGTCAGGATTGTTTCTGGGGTGCTGGTAATATCCCAGAATAGTTTCATCATCGCCAATTAAGTATCAGCCCGTTGAGGGCCAAATGCCAGTCAGCTTCACTGCTGATGCTCTCGAAAGTAAATTGAACAAAGGACAAAGAAAATTACAGCACAGGGATAGGCCCTTTGGCCCTCCCAGCCTGCGCCGATCCAGATCCTTTATCTAAACATGTCGCCTATTTTCCAAGGATCTACTTCCCTCTGTTCCCCGCCTGTTCATGTTTCTGTCTAGATGCATCTTAAATGATGTTATTGTGCCCGCCTCTACCATCTCCGCTGGCAAAGCGTTCCAGGCACCCACCACCCTCTGCGTAAAAAACTGTCCACGCACATCTCCCTTAAACTTTCTCCCTCTCACCTTGAAATCGTGACCCCCTTGTAATTGACACTCCCACTCTTGGAAAAAGCTTGTTGCGATCCACCCTGTCCATACCTCTCATAATTTTGTAGACCTCAATCAGGTCCCCCCCTCAACCTCCGTCTTTCGAACGAAAACAATCCTACTCAACATTTCTTCATAGCTAGCACCCTCCATACCAGGCAACATCCTAGTGAACCTCCTCTGCACCCTCTCGAAAGCATCCACATCCTCCTGGTAATGTGGCGACCAGAAATGCACGCAGTATTCCAAACCAAAGTCCTATACAACTGTAACATGACCTGCCGACTCTTGTACCCAATACCCCGTCCGATGAAGGCAAGCATGCTGTATGCCTTCTTGACCAATCTATCGACCTGCGTTGCCACCTTCAGAGTACAATGGACCTGAACTCCCAGATATCTCTGTACATCAATTTTCCACAGGACTCTTCCATTGACCGTATAGTCCGTTCTTGAATTAGATCTTCCAAAATGCATCACCTCGCATTTGCCTGGATTGAACTCCATCTGCCATTTCTCTGCCCAACTCTCCAATCTATCTATATTTTACTGTATTCTCTGACAGTCCCCCTCGCTATCTGCAACTCCACCAATCTTAGTATCACCTGCACACTGGCAAATCAGACCACCTCTACCTTCGTCCAGATCATTTATGTATATCACAAACAACAGTGGTCCGAGTACGATATCTGCGGAACACCACTAGTCACATTTCTCCACTTTGAGACACTCCCTTCCACCACTACTCTCTGTCTCTTGTTGCCCAGCCAGTTCTTTATCCATCTAGCTAGTACACCCTGAACCCCATACGACTTCACTTTTTCCATCAACCTGCCATGTGAAACTTTATCAAACGCCTTACTAAAGTCCATGTATATCACATCTACAGCCCTTCCCTCATCAATTAACTTTGTCACTTCCTCAAAGAATTCTGTTAGGTTTGTAAGACATGATCTTCCCGGCACAAAATCATGCTGCCTATTACTGATAAGTCTATTTTCTTCCAAATGTGAATAGATCCTATCCCTCAGTATCTTCTCCAACAGTTTGCCTACCACTGCCGTCAAGCTCACAGGTCTATAATTCCCTGGATTATCCCTGCTACCCTTCTTAAACAAAGGGACAACTTAGCAATTCTCCAGTCCTCCGAGACCTCTCCCGTGCTCAAGGATGCTGCAGCGATATCTGTTAAGGCCCCAGCTATTTCGTCCCTCGCTTCCTTCAGTAACCTGGGATAGATCCCATCCGCACCTTGGGACTTGTCCACCTTAATGCCTTTTAGAATACCCAAATATTCCCTCTTCCTTATGCCGACTTGACCTAGAGTATTTAAACATCCATCCCGAACCTCAACATCCGTCATGTCCCTCTCCTTGGTGAATACCGATGCAATTGTGTCGCTTTCAAAGGATCTATAAGTCCCCTGACATGTTGACGCTGTGAGATAGTGTTATTCAAACTTTTTTCCGAGACCCACTTTCACCAAGTGGCTAAACTTCGGGAAACATGCCTTCACGAGCAATGCTGGTTGACCTTCACAATCCAGGCCAGCTGATTTGCGCGACCCACCCTTGCCGACCTCCGTGGCCCACCGTTATTTCTTATATTTAATGCAACCGGTGAACCTGCTTCATCCTCAGAACCTCATTTGCTTTGTTTGTCATTCGATGTAACATTTCTGCTGAGGACTTTAGCTGACGATTTAAATTCTCGTTGCATCCTTTGAACCAAAGAGGTTTGTCCTCGAAATCGCCATGTTTGAGATTTTGAGGGTTTTAAACTTTGTATTAACAGTACCTCCCTCCATACAACACACTTAACATCCTGGTTCTCATTGGCAAAATTAAGAAAACACACATCATTGAATTATTTTTAGTCTTTGTCCTCGATTTTTGTTATTTTCTTTGTTGGGTATTACTCAGAAGTCCTGGAGTCCTGGATACAGCTCACACCAGGGCTGCTTTGTCCTGGACTCTCCTGTAAAGCTCGCTCCAAAAGATTTAATTGTGAGATCTTGGCCTATTTGTGACGCTGGCCCTCTCTTCCTTATTACACAATGAGACATGTTATATTCTTCACACAGTCCTGTTGCTGGATTGCTGACAGTTGCAAATGGAGGAATCTCTCCTTCATCACCTTCCCGCCAAATCAGGGATGCAGATGGCGCGTGACTTCAGTGTACGTGCCGCGCTCGTGACTTGTTCTCTGCCACCGCTTCTGGCGGGAAAACTCCATCGTTTGTATTGAACGACCTGTCGGGGCCGGAATTCTGAAAAGATCATCGCGGGAAGCCGGTGGACGCTTCACCCGCGGTCGGGATTGCCGCGACTGACCAAGGTCGTTACTCTGAGATTGAAAGACGCTGCCATAAGGGACTGCTTTGAAAGATGTGTGTTGTACATTTTTGTAAGTAGTGTATTTGTTCTTTGAGAATGTTAATCAGGGACTATCGGGGAGGGCTATGGTAGCCTTCCCCGTAAAGAAGCAAGAATCATGGGGCATAATGTGATTCAATTAGACAATGGGTCTGAGCCTGTGAAACCTGAGGGCGGCGCGCGGTTCCTCGCCAGTCTGGAGTTTGGAGGCTTTTTATCTTATTCGCTTTCCAGACTGCTTACTTTAAATGCAAGTTATACATTAATCCAGCGAGAGGCCACTGGTCTATCAAGATACTACAAGTGCATGAATGAAGATCGGTATCCTTATCAATCCTTCAGTTTCTTTGAAAAGAAACTAGGTTAAGGGCATTAAATGCGATTTTCCTGAACAATAGCCGAGCTTCTGGTCACTCATAAACACCATTGCCTCACTGAGAAGCGATATTCCTGGCCTCCATTCTGACCTGTAGACATTTTCCCACGGCTAAGATTATACTGGCTGCCTTGTCAAAGACCAAAGTCAAGTATTGTTCAGGAACAGGCCATTTAACCCTCCAGGCCTCCGCCGACCATGGCACCGTCTAAGCTAAATCCTTTTACATTTCCGGAGTACCTTTCACTCTGCTCCAATCCTATTCATGAAGGAGTCGATACGCCCCTAAAAAGTAAATGTCGTAGCTGCGTTCACCGCCTCCTCTGGTAGCGAGTTCCAGGCTCCCATTACCCACTGTGTAAAAATCCTGCCTTGCACATCTGCTCGAAACTGTACCCCTCGCACCTAAAACCTATGTCCCCGAGTAACTGACTCTTCCACCCTCGAAAAAAGCGACTAACCACTGTTCATATCCCTCACAATTTTCTGGACTTCCATCAGTTCGCCCCCTCCCTCCATCGTTCCAGTGAGAACACATCGAGTTCAACCAACATAAACCGAGTTGTCTCTCTATTTCTCCCTTTGTAAATGATGGTGCCTGGCAATCTCTATTTCTCCCTTTCTAAATGATGGTGTCTGGCACTTGCAGCCGAAAGAGGTGGTGGAAACAAATATGAGGGTGACGTTTAAGGGGCGTCTTGACAATGATAATCGTCTAGTCACCTGAAACGACGCACCTATCAAAGGAGGATTTAATATTGCGGTCAGTGTTTCCGCTATTTGCAGCTTTTCATCCCTCAGTTACTCACATACTTACAAACCAGACCGTGTTTACCTTCTACTTCAAAGAACAAAGCCAATTACAGCACAGGAACAATACCTTCTGCCCTTCAGTCCTGCACCGGTCGTGCTGCCCTTCTGAACAAAAGCCACTTACCCTTCTTGGGGCCATATCCTTCTATTCCCATCATATTCATGTATTTGTCACGATGTCCCTTAAAAGGTGCTATCGTATATCGTTCCACTCCCTCCCCCGGCAGTGGGTACCAGGTACGAACCACCCTCTGTGTAACAAGCTCGCCTCGAAATCTTCTTTAAACCATTCCCCCTGCACGTTAAACCTATGCCCCCCCCCCCCCTCCCAGTAATTGTTTCATCAACTCTGGTTAAAAAAAACTTCTGACTATCCACTCTGTCCATGCCCCCCACAATCTTGTAGAATTCTATCAGGTCGCCCACAATCTCCGTCGATCCAATGAGAACAAACCACGTTTCTACAACCTCACCTCATAGCTAATGACCTACAGACAAGGCAGCATCGTGGTAAATCGTGTCTGCTCCCTGTCCAAAGTCTCCACATCCTTCTGATAGTGTGGCGACCAGAATATAACACTATATTCCAAGTGCCACGTAACTCATTTGCCAATTTCTAAACTCAATGCCCCGGCCGATCAAGGCAAACATACATTATGTCTTGTTGACGATCTTCCCCCGCTGCGTTGCCACCTTCAGTGACGTATGTAGCTGGACACCCAGATCCCTTTGCCTATTAATACTCTTCAGGGTTCTGCCAGTTACTGTATATTTTCCACCTGTATTGCACTTTACAAAATGAATTACCTCGCATTTGTCCGTATATAAACTCCAGCTGCCATCTCAACGCCCAAGTCTCCTACCGTTCTATATCCTGTTGTATCCTCTGACCGTCCTCATCACTATCCGCAATTCCTCGAAACCTTGTGTTATCCGCAAATTTACTAATCAAACCAGTTGCATTTTCCTCCAAATCATTTCCAGATACTACAAACAGTAATGGTCCCAGCATTTATTCCGTTCGAACGCCAATATTCACAGGGCTCCATTAAGAAACGCACGTTTCCACTGCTCCCTGCTGCTTCCACTGCGTAGAAGTGTCTTCTGCGACCGAGCCTTTTCTTTTTTAATTAAACGTTGTTTTTTTAGAGTACCCAATTCATTTCTTTCCTATTACTGGGCAATTTAGCGTGGCCAAATCATCTATTCTGCACGTCTTTGCGTGGTGGGGGCGAAACACATGCAAACACGGGGAGAATGTGCAAACTTCACACGGACAATGACCCAGAGCCGGGATCGAACCTGGGAAATTGGCGCCTTGAGGCAGCAACGCCAACCACTGTGCCACCGTGCTGCTCTTCCAGTTCTGTATTAATCTTGCCAGCACACCTCTGACCCCGTGCGACTTCATCCTCTATACCAGTCTGCTATGAGGGACCTTGTCAAAGACCTTACTGAAGTCCATCTAATGCCCTACCCTCATCAATCATCTTCGTCATTTCCTCGATAAACACGATCAAGTTAGTGAGACACGACCTCCACGTCGTAAACCCATGTTGCTTCTCGCTAATGCGTTCCACTTATTTCCAAATTGTGTAAATTCTGTCTCGAAGAATCCTCTCCAATAATTTCCCGAGCACTGACATAAGGCTCACCAGCCGGTAATTACCTGGTGTATCCTTGTTACCCTTCTGAAACAAAGGAACAACATTGGCCATTTTCCAATCCTCTACGACCTGCCCTGTAGTCCGTGAGGATATAAACATTCCTCTCAAGGCCCCGCAATTCCCTGCATTGCCTCCCTCGGGTGACTTCCCTTCAGGTCCCATGAACGTGTCTAGCTTAATGCTTTTCAAAACTCAATACCTGCTCCTGTTTGACCTCGACATAACAGCCACCATCTGCACACCCTTCCCCAGACTCATCATCCATCAAGCCCTTATCCTTGGTGAACACTGACACAAAGAACTCATTTAATACCTCTGACTCCACGCAGATTCCCACCCCTGTCCTTGCGTGAGGCAAACCTCTCTCTGGCTACCCTCTTGCTCTTTATATATGTATCAAAAGCCTTGGGATTTTCCTTACTCCTGCTGGCCAAAGACTTTAGCCCTCGTGACTCAATGCTTCATTTTATTTCTACTTTCCTTGTATTGCACACTTGCTTCGTGTGTTCCCAGCCTCCTAGCCTGGAGAAATGCTCCCTTTTTGACTTAATTGTGATTTAAAAAGTTTTGGATTGAAAGGGGTTAACAAAACCTGTTTGTTTAGTGACTGCAATTAATATCAGTCTCCTTGAATCATAATTGGGTCGCTGGAGAATTATCCTCTTCTATTAATAAGGAATTCATTTCGATGTGTTACCCCATACTATGAGAGCGGGAGCATCAACTCGAACACTAGCAGAGACCCAGAGAAGGAATCAAAATCTAAGAAATCGATCGGAACATTCTAACATTGGATCAGAATCTCAGAACAACATTCTAACATTGGATCAGAATCTGAGTACGATCGATCGGAACATTACAGAAATGGACAGGAGTTTATACGAGGGATTTTACTATATTTCGTCTGGTTATATACCATGGCGGATCAAAGGCGCACTTATGATTATTCAAGTGGGTTACTATCCTATCCTGGCTATTGTTGGTGTAACTGGTAAGTCTCATTGTCCAGTTATTCACTGTATAATCTACTGAAAGTGCAATATTTCTCTCATAATTTACATCTTGGAAAGATTCAATCAGTATGCTTCAGTCCCAGTCACTTATTTCAGTCGGTATCCAGTGTCTCCACTCCGCGCTCTGGTTGATACGGAGGTTATTCACAATCCACGCTCCCTTTGACACTGTAATACTTTATTCAAATGTGTGCTCAACACTTACAATCCTGCCCACATGCCATCGACACCCTGCCTCACCTGAGATGCAGAATAAACTATAATGTGTCATTGTTTAAACAGACTTGATAATTCCCATGATATTCTAGTCACACAAGTTATGTTACAAACCTTCATGGAGCACAGATCATCCGCAACTCTGTTTTCCATATCCTAACTCTCAGCCAATGCCAGTCACCTATCATCCCGGTGCTCTCTGATCTACATTGGTTCCCAGTCTGGCAGCATCTGAATATCAATATCTCCCATTCTGTGATTGAAATTCAGTCTCACCGCAAATTTATCTCACCCCCTTCTCCATTTCCAATGAATGTGAACATTAATCAATTTGTATTTCTTGTCCAGTTCTCTTATTGGAAAGTTAGTGCAAGTTCTGCCGATGGGTTTCTGGATGTTGTGTTGTGAGCTGCCGCATACATTCAGGGAGAACAAAGGGTTCTGTGATCCATCTCTGGACGAGCTGTGAGGATTGTAGATACAGTGTGTCTGGACCTACAGCTTGGCCATCATGTGGAGCAGGTGCTGCAGAGAGTGGAAGCCCTGTAAGGGGAGATGAGTAGGGTGTCTGTTCAGGGTTTACAAGAACGATTTGCCAACCTACAGCTAACCCAGGAGCCGACTGCGATCGGACACTGATTCAACATGGAGGTGATCACTGAAATGTGTCACCTCATTAAACATGACCTGGAGCCTCACACCAGTGTGTGTATAATGTTATCAATGGCCGTTAAAGTCATCATTTTATTGACCTTCTCTGCACCTGGCATTAAAAACCTCGTTTCAGGAATGGTAATGATTAAAGTGTAGTGGTTTGAGGGAGCACTCGGAGTCTTTTGTATAACGTAACTGATTTATTGAGAACAAGGACAGGGTTAAGTGGAACAGCTATTTTCTCTCGACACCCGAAACCACTCAGCTCGGGCCCCTGCCCCCAGCCGCCTCCCCCTCCTTACTCTTTCCCCATTCACCGGAGTTCGAGCTTTCATCCAGGATCGGTCCAACCTGATGACGTGGACCACAAGGTATCACCCCTTCAAAACGCTGTCGCACTCCTCGCCCTAACGTCCCTCAGTAACATTGAGACAACATTTCCAGCCAACTATGTAGGAGAAAAGGCTGAGAGCTGACAGTGTGAACGTCCAGAACTGTCCTTGATTGAGTTAATCTGTCAGCAGCTTCTGAAACATGGTGCAGCGCCTCAGTCCCTAATTCTGCTCCTCCACCAGTGAGATATTGTCGTTGTGAGCAGGAGGAGGTTACCTTAAGGATTCGAGCACTACTTCGGAGGCGCACCCTTTCCAGCTCCCTCAGAGGTCACCGGCGGGTTCTCTACCGAACTCCCCATGACTTCTGGTCAGCTCCGCCACAGGGTCAGTGGTGATGCCTGATGGCTCCAGCTGTTATGACAGTGGGCGTGTGTCCGATCAGCACCTTACATGGTCAGCATACTTCTTCACTTGCCCGCCTTGCAAATCCATCATGTACAAGACTGGGACAGATTTAACCACAATTCTGCCGGGTAACCACAGTGGGTCTGAAGCAGTTTATTTCTCAGACCAGGTCACCGAGTTTAAATAACATGTCTCCCTTTGCCGAGTCACGCGGCCAGTATTGGGAGCCCAATGCACCTTTCGCCTTATTGCATGATTGGGGAAAACGAGGGCTAATCGAGTCTGCTCGTGCCGACCAATTAATAACTCTGCCGGCGTGAGTCGAGTAGTGGGAAGAGCGGGGGGGGGGCAGGGGCGGGGGAAGGGGGGGGCGTGACGTGGAGCGTTCTCCGAGAGAAGGACATTTACCAATTTAATGCGCAATGGTCTGTTTGGTTGCTTCTTCACTGCGAACTGAATGGCTGAGCTGACCGCTGCTAACCCGCCCAAGGCCGGGCGATACGGAGCTGTTTGGATGTAGTGGATGTCATTTGGTTTGACACAGCGTTGAAAATATCCCTTGGTGAATGCAGCGCCATTGTAGGACACTAATGCCCAGGGTGTCCTTGGATCACAGCCATTCAATGTAGAGTGTCTACGGTGGCTGCTGAGGATACTGTCCCGATGCCCTAATCATCCCACCACTTGGACTGGGCGGTCACTCGTTGCAGGAACATTGTGCCGAAGAAAGCACCAGCGAAATCAAAATTTACCTTGTCAACGAACGGTCCGTCCTGGGTGGAGACGTTTGCTGTGCCTGGCAGAAAACGTCAATGTCCTTATCAATGCTGCGTCACCAAATGTAGTTTATGACCAACATTTCCATCTTTGTTGAACAGAGTGTTCCCTGTTTAACTCCTGCTATAGCGGCTGTATTGGTGGGGGTGGAATTACCACCGGGGAAGCGCAGAGTCAGATTCTGGTCTCACCACGGAACCCATCTTTTCTGATAAGACATGATCGAAGCTTTGATTGATATTTATCGTCACATGTACCGGAGAACAGTGAAAAGTATGTTTTGTGCAGCCAAGGGAATGTACACAGTACGTACATAGTTGGTAAAAGAATAATCGACAGAGTCAAATGGTACGTTAACAACTAGTGATTGGTTCCAGTTCGGCACATGGACCAAACATGCAGTACATGAGCAAATCAGTATAGTGCGTCATCAATAGCGTTCTTACAGGGAACATGTCTGTCCATGGGAGAGTCGTTCAGCAGCCGAGTAGCTGTGGGGAATAAACTGTTTAAAAGCAAATTACTGCGGATGCTGGAATCTGAAACGAAAGAGAAAACGCTGGAAAACCTTAGCAGGTCTGGCAGCATCTGCAGGGAGAGAAAAGAGTTAACGTTTTGAGTCCAATAACTCTTTGTCCACGCTAACAGTCAGAGACCGTGGGAAATATTTATACCGTGGAGTGAGAATGAAAGATGAGTCATAGCCACAGAAACCCAGGGAAACGGGGTGCTAACAGCCACAGAAACCCAGGGAAACGGGGTGCTAACAGCCACAGAAATCCAGGGAAACGGGGTGCTAATAGCCACAGAAACCCAGGGAAAAGGGGTGCTAATGGCCACAGAAACCCAGGGAAACGGGGTGCTAATAGCCACAGAAACCCAGGGAAACGGGGTGCTAACAGCCACAGAAATCCAGGGAAACGGGGTGCTAACAGCGACAGAAACCCAGGGAAACGGGGTGCTAACAGTCACAGAAACCCAGGGATACAGGGTGCTAACAGCCACAGAAACCCAGGGAAACAGGGTGCTAACAGCCACAGAAACCCAGGGAAACGGGGTGCTAATAGCCACAGAAACACAGGGAAAAGGGGTGCTAATGGCCACAGAAACCCAGGGAAACGGGGTGCTAATAGCCACAGAAACCCAGGGAAACGGGGTGCTAACAGCCACAGAAACCCAGGGAAACGGGGTGCTAACAGCGACAGAAACCCAGGGAAACGGGGTGCTAACAGTCACAGAAACCCAGGGAAACAGGGTGCTAATAGCCACAGAAACCCAGGGAAAAGGGGTGCTAATGGCCACAGAAACCCAGGGAAACGGGGTGCTAATAGCCACAGAAACCCAGGGAAACGGGGTGCTAACAGCCACAGAAACCCAGGGAAACGGGGTGCCAACAGCGACAGAAACCCAGGGAAACGGGGTGCTAACAGTCACAGAAACCCAGGGAAACAGGGTGCTAACAGCCACAGAAACCCAGGGAAACAGGCTGCTACCAGCCACAGAAACCCAGGGAAACAGGGTGCTAACAGCCACAGAAACCCAGGGAAACAGGGTGCTAACAGCCACAGAAACCCAGGGAAACGGGGTGCTAACAGCGACAGAAACCCAGGGAAACGGGGTGCAAACAGCCACAGAAAGCCAGGGAAACAGGGTGCTAACAGCCACAGAAACCCAGGGAAACAGGGTGCTAACAGTCACAGAAACCCAGGGAAACGGGGTGCTAATAGCCACAGAAACCCAGGGAAACGGGGTGCTAACAGCCACAGAAACCCAGGGAAACGGGGTGCTAATAGCCACAGAAACCCAGGGAAAAGGGGTGCTAATGGCCACAGAAACCCAGGGAAACGGGGTGCTAATAGCCACAGAAACCCAGGGAAACGGGGTGCTAACAGCCACAGAAACCCAGGGAAACGGGGTGCCAACAGCGACAGAAACCCAGGGAAACGGGGTGCTAACAGTCACAGAAACCCAGGGAAACAGGGTGCTAACAGCCACAGAAACCCAGGGAAACAGGATGCTACCAGCCACAGAAACCCAGGGAAACAGGGTGCTAACAGCCACAGAAACCCAGGGAAACAGGGTGCTAACAGCCACAGAAACCCAGGGAAACGGGGTGCTAACAGCAACAGAAACCCAGGGAAACGGGGTGCAAACAGCCACAGAAAGCCAGGGAAACAGGGTGCTAACAGCCACAGAAACCCAGGGAAACAGGGTGCTAACAGTCACAGAAACCCAGGGAAACGGGGTGCTAATAGCCACAGAAACCCAGGGAAACGGGGTGCTAACAGCGACAGAAACTCAGGGAAACGGGGTGCTAACAGCGACAGAAACCCAGGGAAACGGGGTGCTAACAGCCACAGAAACCCAGGGAAACGGGGTGCTAACAGCCACAGAAACCCAGGGAAAAGACGTGCAATAGCCACAGAAACCCAGGGAAACGGGGTGCTAACAGCGACAGAAACCCAGGGAAACGGCGTGCAATAGCCACAGAAACCAAGGGAAAAGAGTGTTAATGGCAGTCCCCAAAAAGAACAAAAGATGTGAGAGGCCAAACAGGAGATAAACTAGCATCAGAGGTTAAACTGTGACAGATGGAGATGTGGGGGGAAGGGAAGGGAGATGCAAAGGGGAGAAGGGGTAAGGAAATGTGGATAAGATTGGGGGGTGGGGTTAAGTTTGTACTAAGAAAGACAAGAAAGAAAGAAATGGTAAGAGACAGTTGAAATAAATGGGATGAAAACAAATGGGTCTAGGTGGGGTAGAGCTAATCATCTGAAGTTGGTGAAATCGATGTTGAGACCGGAAGATTAGAGCATGTCTAACTGGAAGATGCAATGTTGTTCCTCGAGCTTGCGCTCGCTTCACTGAAACATTGTATCAGGCTGAGGACAGACATGTGATCATGGGCGTAGGGTCTTGTGTTAAAATAGCAAGCAACGAGAAGTTCCAGGTCCTGAATGCGCACAGACCGAAGGTGCTCAGCAAAGCTTTCACACAGTCTGCGTTTGGCCTCTCCGATATAGGGAGGACCATATTGGGAGCAGCGAATGCGATAGACCAGATTAGAAGAGGTGCAAGTGAAACGCTGCTTAACCTGGAATGAGTGTTTTGGGCCTAGGATGTTCAGCATGGAGGAGGGAAAGGGGCAGGTGTCACACCTTCAGCGATTGCATGGGACGGTGCCATGGGTGCTGGGGGAGGTACTGGGTAGGGTGGAGGAGTGGACGAGATTATCTCGAGGGAACGGTCTGTTCCTATGTCTGGATGTGTGAGTCTTCAGACTTCTGTATCTGCTGCCTGATGGAAGGGTCTGGAGGGGTCTTTGCCAATGCTGTCTGCCTTCCTGAGGCAGTGCGACGTGTAGACAGAATCAATGGACGGATGGCAAGCACGTGTGACTTCCAAGTTGGTCTGATTTGACATGATTCCTTTCGGTCACGATTATTTGCTTCATTCTGGAAAGGGCGGGATGGCCTTCAAAGAATCGGACAGTACAGAAAAGGCCCTTGGACCAAACAAGCCTGCAGGGAAAAAAGAAAAACATCATCTCACCCAAACTAGTCCCACGAGTCCCAGCTCTTGACACTTGTCTTGAATATTATGACATTTCAGTGCTCAGCCGGGAATTTGGTAAACAGTTTAACAACACCAGGTTAAAGTCCAACAGGTTTGTTTCGAATCACTAGCTTTCGGAGCAGTGCTCCTTCCTCGGGTGAATGAAGAGGTGGGGTACGGAGAGGTAGGGCAGCACGGTAGCATTGTGAATAGCACAATTGCTTCACAGCTCCAGGGTCCCAGGTTCGATTCCGGCTTGGGTCAATGTCTGTGTGGAGTCTGCACATCCTCCCCGTGTGTGCGTGGGTTTTCTCCGGATGCCCCGGTTTCCTCCCACAGTCCAACGATGTGCAGGTTAGGTGGATTGGCCATGATAAATTGCCCTTAGTGTTCAAAATTGCCCTTCGTGTTGGGTGGGGTTACTGGGTGATAGGGATAGTGTGGAGGTGTTGACCTTGGGTAAGGTGCTCTTTCCAGGAGCCGGTGCAGACTCGATGGGCCGAATGGCCTCCATCTGCACTGTAAATTATATGATAAGCTTTAGAGAGGGTGCAGAGGAGGTTCACCAGGATGTTGCCTGATATGCAGGGTGTTTGCTATGACGAAAGGTTGAGTAGATTAGGAATGTTTTCGTTGGAAAGACGGAGGTTGCGGGGGGGCGGGGGGGGGGGGGGGAATTCTGATTGAGGTCCACAAAATTATGAGAGTTATGTACAGGGTGGATAGCAACAAGCTTGACAAGGGGGTGTCAATTACAAGGGGTCACGATTTCAATGTGAAGGGGGAAAAATTAAGGGAGATTTGCGTTGAACGTTTGTTATGCAGAGGGTGGTGGGTGCCTGGAACGCTTTGCCAGCGGAGGTGGTAGAGGCGGGCACGATAGCATCATTTAAGGTGCATCTAGACAGATATATGAACGGGCGGGGGACAGAGGGATGTAGATCATTGGAAAATAGAAGGCAGGTTCAGATAAAGGATCTGGATCGGCGCTGTCTGGGAGGGCCGAAGGGCCTGTTCCTGTGCTGGAATTTTCTTTGTTCTTTGAATGACACTAGAATTGCGGTTGTTCGATGAATCCTCAAGCTTTCCCTTGCATCCGTCGCTAGTTAGGTGTTTCTACTTGTCAAATTCAAAGGCTGCATTCTTCCTTGATAATATCACAATGTTTGTTATCTCACAACTATGGTGGACATCCTTGCATCGAACTTACTGATCGCCCGTTAACAATGAGAACGATTTCTATTGAAACGGGTTTGCTCACTTTCATTTATTTCATTTCTTTTTCATATTCAACTTGTGAATTTCTGTTCATCAGATTTATTCTCCTTGTTCGTGACTGGAATTGTTTCTTAGACTCAGCACGCCCTGCCTGTCTCAGCAACATGTTTTAATTTGCCCCTTGGTTTTGCTCAAAAAGAAATGACTTTTCTGCAGTGACCCACTTCTTCGGGGTTGATGCCCACATCAATAGCAGTCTCATGACGAGTGCTGGAAGCATTTCATGATAACAGACGTCAGGGCCTTCACTCGGTAGTGGTTCAGGCACTCTACCTTGTCTTCTTGGGTACTGGTATAATGGTGGTCTACTTGAGGGAGGTGATGACCTCGGGGCGAAGGAGTGAGGTGTTGAAGATATCTGCGAATAATCTCGCCAGCTGGTCCATGCGGGCATTGAGTGCTCATCCAGGGACTACGTTGGCGCCCTTTACTTTCCACGTAATCATTTTCAAGAAGAAGGCTCTTACCTCTGAGTCTGTAATAGTGGGTATGAGCGTGTCCATGGCTGTTGGGGCGGCTGGCACTGATGCATTGGCTGACTGCTCAAAGCGGGCACAGAACCTGTTCGACCATCGGGGAGGGATAGTCCAGCCCCAGATAGTCGACCTGGCTTTGCTTTGTAGCCTGTCATCTCGTGTAGGCCTTATCAGAGTCGTCGTGGGTTACTGCCGTTGACCTGAGATTCTAGTTTGATGCGGTATTAACTTTTGGCGTCCCTGATGGTTTTCCGTACGTTGTACCGAGGTTTCTAATATAGGTCAGGGTCGTCAGACCTGAACGACTCGGTCGGGGATTTCAGCAGGGAGTGGACCTTTTGGCTGAGCCTGGGCGTCCGAGTGCGGAACGGCCGTATCTTTGGTACACCGTCCTCGACACACTTACTGATAAAGTATGTTTTCTCCCTTAGCCTGGAAAATCAGGATCAGAGATCCCTTGGTATTCCGTGGATAGTGGAATTCCTGATGGTGCCTGCGCCTCTTCCGCGTCGCCGGGTCAATGGGGAGAGGCAGAGGAACTGAATGAACACTCACTCCATTAATGTACGGTTGGTGTGTGACCATGTGTAGTACATCATGTTGGCGAATGTCCAGTATCCTGGCAGCAGTCTCCACTCCTTCATTCAGGAACAGTCAGTCACTCCTAACTTCGTCAGACCCTCAGGGCGCCCAGAAGATAGTTTCTCAGATTCAGAATCATAGACTCCCTAAAGGGGAGTAGGAGGACATTCGGCCAATCTAGTCTGCGCCGACCCTCTGAAAGAGCACTCTCACCTGTGCTAAATCCCCCACTTCAGCATTGGAACACCCCCTGGGACAATTGAGCATATCCGGTCCACCTAACCTGCACATCATTGTATAGTGAGAGGACAACGGAGCACCTGGACGAAACCCACGAAGACAAGGGAGGGAATTGCATATTCTCACCAGACAGCCGGAATCGAACCCTGGTCCCTGTTGTTGTGAGGCACCAGTTCTAACCATGGACCCACTGCTCCGCCACCATGAAGGGTGCCCCTTCGTTTCATGGTGCAAATCCCTCCCCCTCCCCACTCCCCCCTGAAAACCAATCATGTGAAAATAACACGTGCATGCAAGTGCAATGGCACCACCAGGGATACCACCGATGTGATAAAACAATACTTGTGGTTCCTGAACGGCTCGGAGTGAAGCTTCTTGTACACCTGGAGCAGGGGTCCATGGAGCAGACATGGAGTTCTGCTGTGCCCTTCATATCATCACCATAATGAGGACACAGACATTAATTTTATATTTCACGGGATGTGTATTTTACATGACTAGATATTGCCCATCCCATAATTGCCAAACCACCTCCTGTGTGCAATGGCACGGAGAATAAAACAGGATAAATCTTTAGAATCCATTATGGTCCAGAGGTTCCACTTCAGATGTTCCATTCAGCAACAGATGGCAGAAGCCCTCGAACTGACCTTCCAAATGATTATTAATGCCTAGAGCATGGCATCAACAACCTGGCAGCAGTGTGGCAAAAAACATCATAGCGTCACTTGATTGGTCAGTGCATCTACACTAGTGTTTCTGAAACTCATTTTTTCCGGCAACCAATTTTTATAGAATGGCCAACTCTCGCGACCCACACCACAGTCAGCACAGATTCTGCACAGTTACTGTTCAAAACGTCGCACTCATTGTTGGCACTTCTATATCATTAAATGTAAACATTGTAATTTGCACTGCTGTTTCACCATGGAGGACAGTAATATCCTGACACATTGCTCAAGGCTACGACTGAGGATCATTTGATTATTTAATTTCTTCACAGCAATTATTAGCATTTGGAAAAATGCTTACAAGCGTTGGAAATTTTAACAGGCTCAATATTGTTTAGTTTTAACAACGTCGTACACATTCGGTCAAACCCTAACATGACATCGGATTGGAAATTAAACATAAACCTCGCACTTCTGAAAGAGGAGCCCTAACGGATGAATTCAAAGCGCCGCCAGACAGCATATCACTGGACGCCTGTCAATACCGTTTCCCATGTAAACATACAACATACTGAAAACATTTCAAAAAACAATGTTGGGCACAGCTCAGTTGAACAATGTGCAAAATGTGTAGGCACATTCCATTCCATCCACCTGCGACATTTTACCAGGCCCTGTATATCTGAGTGTAGCTTTGTCCACAGTTAATGCCATCTTTGGCGAACAATTGAAGATCCAATAAAGTTAGAAGCGAAAGTCCTTGCTGTCGATGAACAAATTCAGCTGATGAAGTCCATGTAGTCACACGGCAGAGATGGATGCTTGGAGACGAGTATCTCGGAAGACGGGGTGGATCGAGGCTGTAGAGCAGATGAAAAGTTAAGCGTTTTTGAAGGAGAATGGGCGACACCGTGGCGCATTGATCTGCACTGCTGCCTCAAACCACTAAGGACCTGGGTTCGATTCCGGCCCCGGGTCCCTCTCCGTGTGGAGGTTGCAGATTCTCCCCTGGTTTGCCTGGGTTTCACCTCCAGAACCCTAAAATGGGCAGGAAAAGTGGATTAGTCACGCGAAATTGTCCCTGAATTGGAAAAACAAATAATTAGCTAGTCCAAATTCATTGCAAAATACAAGAAAACGAGATTGAGGGACACGAGCCCAGGAGAGGCAATTCAGAAATTGAGTGAGTGGACATAGGGGCTAGTCCGGTTGATGGATACTGTAGGTCAGGCCTAACTCAGAGAATGATAAAGCACACACGGGGGTTGTTAGTGACACACTGATATTAAGAAATTTATACAGATCCACAGTCTGAACACAGTAGATGGAAAGGCCACCCAAAGAGAACGTTACAGGTCACTGTCTGCAAACGGCACCAACTATATTTTAGACCAAAGTGGCAAGGGTGTCCATGGTCCCATGTTCTACATCAGTCCGGTGTGGCCATACACTGTACTGCAGTGAGATTTTACCTCGTGAGAAAACGGAAAAATGGTCAGGCGATCATTGAGAATCTTTTCCGGTGTCCTTTTGGCGACCCATGTGCCACGATCCTCCGACCCATCCGTGGTTCACGATCCCCACTTTGAAAATCACTGGACTGGTGCATACTTGTCAGCCATTGTTGCTGTTTGGCCAGCAGATTGCACCATCTGATCTTCAACATGGGTTTCATTATTGAAGGTCACGAATTCTTCAGCTCCTCGAAGACAATGACCTCTCCCAGAGCCTCAAAGGCAGTTTCATCTCGAAATGGTACCTATCTATTAAAATGTTTATGTATATCCCTTTGAAATTCTGGTTAAGTCTGTCCTGATTCTATCCCTAAATTCCAAAATTCTTTCCTGTATACTTCGGAAAACAATTCGTGTCCATCGACATGAACCTTTCTTGCCGCCTCATAACTTTTATAGACCTCCTCTGACATGGAAGCATAAACTTCCTGTGCTCATCCCTTAAATTTATACTGCAGGAGTAATGTAAGATTCACTTTTGGCAACTCAATCTGGGTCACTATTTTCTCAATTGTCTCAGCCACGAGCAAACATACAATAGAAAGTAAGAGAGAGAAAAGAAGAGTCAAACGGGGGTTAACAGGAGAATGCTTCCACAGGATGATCCACACCTGTCTTTGAACAATAATCTTTATTAGTGTCACAAGTAGGCTTACATCAACACTGCAATGAAGTTACTGTGATCGACCCCTAGTCGCCACACACCGGCGTCTGTCCGGGTACACGGAGGGAGAATTCAGAATTTCCAATTCACCGAACAGCACGTCTATCGGGACTTGTGGGAGGAAGCCGGAGCACCCGGAGGAAAACCACGCAGAAACACTGGAAAGGGATGAATCTGCACAGACAGTTACCCAAGAAGGAAATCTAACCAGGACCCTAGAGCTGTAAAGCAACACTGTTATCAACTGTGCTAGCGTGCCGTCCCATTTTGGAAGGGAGGAACCAGACACGAGCAAAGTATAACAACTCCCCAACGTCGGATGAGGTAGACGTTACCCGTATAGGTTAATGTCTGCCCCGTCGGATGAAAACTGCATCAGTGGGCGTTTCGCTGTGATCGATGTTCGCATTGTCACAGGAACTGGACCGACCCTCGATTAACGACCCGCTGTCTTCTGATCTACAACGGCCGATCCACCTCATAAATGTCGCTATTACGATCCGCACCAGACCCAACTGTGGGTGAATACTGGACAGAAACCCCAAAAATGTATCTCAATATTGTAAACAGTGCTGAAAGGATACGCTCCAGGAACAATGTTCGGAAAATATGGAAATGGTATACTAAAACTAACTTTATTGCTAAAAGTAAAACAAACATAGTTAGCATCAAACAAGAAAATAGCGTTCGATTGCCCCTTTAGAAATGCTAATCAATACGGTGCCACAATAGCCCGTCACTGCTCTATCTTCCCACTCAAACAACGAAACAATCTCAGATCCCAGTTCACTGTTTGCAGTCCGAAATACGGACTGTACAGAGCTGTCTTGAAAACTTTAGTTTGAGAAAGAGAGATGTTTGGAGACTTCTTTAAAGAACGAGCACTGTCAGATTAATTCAAAATCTCGTCTTTATTTTTTCACACAATTTTGACAGCTCAACTTCCAACCAGGAACAAACCCTGACCCTTAGCACCTGACTGCCTCGTAAACTGGTTCTGGCTCCACCCATTTCCGACATCATCTCACTAAACTGAACAGAACGTTGCTCATTAACTAATCCGGACGGAAACCTCTTGATAGGAACAAAAATCCATTAGCCCAAACGTTTACAAAACCTTCATTGCATCTGTTGTTGCCCAATATTCTAGCTGTTTTGCAAATCTGAATTTTTTGTTTTCGACACTATGACGCAGCCGTTCTACACACACTAACGAAACAAGAGTTTTAACCCTTACTGCACCAAATACACAAAATATAATGTATCTGAAATTCATACATTCAGCACACCCTGCATCAGGCGTCTACTCAGAGCAAACCAGCACTCACTAACCCTACACACAGCAAATCCTCTGTGACCATCAGAAAGGACAGTTAGATCGCCAAGACCCGAACTTCAGACCGGAACGTTGGTGGTGGAGTTTTATTCAATTTTCTAGCTCTTGAGATAAGAACAAAAGAGCGTTTCGCCTGCTACCGTCATGACTGAGCAGCCCTCCAGCCTGCTCTCTGCTCACCATGTATGAGAACATGGAAGAAAAAGGTGCCGAAAATAGTCTGTTCCGATCCGAAACTGGCAACAACCAGTAACTCATTTACCTGGGGTCAGATTATCAAAGCGAAACTGAATTTCAGAACCTGGAATGAACGAACCCTTATGGATAACGAGGAACACAGCTGACCAGAACGGAGAGCTCCGTTTCTTGCCGTGAACTCAAACTGTTCAACAATGATGTTGTTGCGAAGCAAGAGACCGAAAAAGCAGGTGAAGGTCAGCTGAGCGATTTTGGTGGAGATCAAATATTCCGCTGTAGAGAAAAACCCAACTATCGTTGCAGGACGCATGGGATTGAAATTGACATCAAACCAAACTCATTAACCGACTCTTGGAACATCTGGTCAGAATCAATGGGCGCTACATGTCCCATCTACAAATTGGCCAAGAAGAAGCAGGCATGCTGATAGAGTCAGAATCATGTTGATACCATGGAAACAGGCCCGTCCCTCCAACCTGCCCATGCCACACAAGTTTGCCCACTACGTTGGCCTCAATTGCCCGCATTTGATCCCTGTCCCGTTATACCCACCTTAGCCAAATAACTGTCTAAATGTTTGGAAAAGGACAAACTTGTATCCGCCTGTACTGCTGCTTCTGGCAGCTGTTTCCAGACAATCACCATCTTCTGTGTTAAAACAGTGCCTCTCTGGAATATTTAGTATCTCTCCTCTCTCACCTTAAACCTCTCCACTATAGTTTTAGACCCCCTACCTTGTGGAAAACAGGTTGACTCTCTATCTTAGCTATGCCCTCATTATTTAGTAGACCTCAATCAGTTCATGCCTGAGCCTCCTATGCTCCACGGAAAAAGTCCCAGTCTCCCCAGCCTCTCCTTATTATTCAAACCATCAAGTCGCGGTAACATCCCACCAAATCTTTTCTTTACACTTTTTAGTTTAATAATATCCTTTCTATAACAGGGGGACCAAACTGTACACAGTATTCCAAGTGTGGCCTTACGAATGTCTTGTACAAATTCAGCAAGATGTCCCAACTTCTGTATTCAATTTTCTAACCTATGAAACAAAGCATGCCGAATGCCTTCTTCGCCCCTCTGTCCTCCTGGGACTCCACTTTCAAGGAGCTACGAATTTGCATTCGTAGATCACGTTGTTGTCTAACTCTTCCCAACTCCCTACCATTAACTGAGTAGGTCCTGCCATGATTCGATCTCCCAAAATGCATCACCTAACATTTATCTATATAAAACGCCATCTGCTATTCCTCGGCTCACTGGCCCAATTGATTAATGTCCAGTTTCAATCTGAGATAACCTTCCTCAATGACCACCATGCCACCAATCTACAAACTTACTAACCATGCCTCCTAAATGCTCATGCAAATGAGAAGGATAACTAACAAATAACAATGGAGCCAGCACTGATGTTGAGAAATTGAGCTGGTCACAGGCCTCCAGTTTCACAAACACCCTTTGTCGCCACATTCCGGCGCCTGCTCGGGTACACTGAGGGAGAATTCAGAATGTCCAATTCACCTAACAAGCACGTCTTTCGGGACTTGTTAGAGGAAACTGTAACCCATCTTGGTGGGGAGTGTGAATGCTGATTTGACAAGGTGGAACATTCTTTCTTTGCCATTGGCAGGCCGGGAACAGGCTGTCAAAGTGAATGTGTTACCGCTGTTTCTGTGCCAGTGCTGCCCGCAGTTCTACCAAAATCGTTCATCAAGGGCGTGGATAAGTTGATCTCATTCATATTTTTTTTTGTGGGAGGGGCTCACCAGAATTAGAAAGGTGGCATTACACGGCGGCGACTGTGCCTCCCGAACTCGCTTTACCATTACTGGGGGGTAAACGCTGAGAATGTGTGAGGATGGTGTCAGGAAGGGAAGGGGCCTGTGGGTAAGGATGGATACGGGCTCTGTGGATATGGATTGAGGCGGGCTCCGTGGATAAGAATGGAGACGGGCTCTGTGGGTAAGGATAGGTGGGTGTGCTGTGGGTAAGGATAGAGACGGTCTCTGTGGGTAAGAATGGGGCTGTATTCTGTGGGAAAGGGTTGAGACGGGCTCTGTGGGTAAGGATGGAGACGGGCTCTGTGGATATGGATTGAGGCGGGATCCGTGGATAAGAATGGAGACGGGCTCTGTGGGTAAGAATGGGTGGGTGTTCTGTGGGTAAGGATGGAGACGGTCTCTGTGGGTGAGAATGGGCCTGGGCTTTGTGGATAGGATTGGAGTCGGGCTCTGAAGATAGGGATGGGTGTGGGCTCTGTGGGTAAGGATGGAGACGCGCACCGTTGGTAAGGATGGGGTGAGATCTGTGTGTAAGGATGGAGACGGGCACGTGGGTAAGGATGGGGGTGAGATCTGTGGGTAAGGATGGAGACAGGCACTGTGGGCATGGATGGGGTGAGTTCTGTGGATAAGGATGGAGACGGGCTCTGATGATAGGCATGGGGTGGGCTCTGTGGAACAGGATGAGGGTGGGCTCATCCAGGGTGTCAGTGTTGTGGCGGTTGGCAACGGCAGCGCTCCCGATGGCCCAGGGAAATACTCGGAGGGTAAGGTGTTCGTGGCCACACTGAGGATTTGGGGCAGTTAAAGCGACACTTCAATTTGAGGGCTGGGAAAGGGGATATGCTGATTAGGTGGAATCACCTGCTCAGATCAAGGAGGTTGCAACCAAGGTTTAGGAGTACGGAAGAGAAGGGAATCAGTGAAATGAACGATTTGTTTCTTGGGGGACGATTTCCGAGTCTATAAGTGTTCGGACACATATGGATTTACAGTGAGAGGAGTTTAGGGATATGCAGGTGAGGGGGGTTTGGTCAGGAAACTGATCCCGCCGTCCCTGGTGGAGCCGGCACTTTAGCTTTTGGAGAAAGTATTTCCACTGGGAGGAGTGGAGAAGGGAGTCGTCTCGGACATTTACGGAATGATCCTGGAGGAGGATTGGGTGTCCATGGATGGGGATAAATATGAAATGGGAAGAGGATCTGGCGATGGTGCTAAAAGAGGGACTGTGCTGTGAGGTGTTACGGAGGGTGAATTCCTGGATTTCATCTGTGATGCTGGGGCTGATACAGCTGAAGGTAGTGTAGTGCTCACGTCTCTGAATCAAGGATAAGCCAGCTGGTCGTGGAGGTAGAGGATATCTGTGAGCGATGTGGGAGGGCCCCCGAATATCGTGTTCACATATTTTTGTCCTTTCCGAAACTCGAACATATTTGGAGGTCGGTACTCAGGAAAAGTCTAGGGGTCCGACCTGTGCGTGTGTCGCCCGGCCCCCTAAAACCCATTTTAGGACCAGCACGAGCTGCAGCGGGCACGGGGGCAGATGCCTTAGCCTTCACCTAGTTAATCGCTAGGGGCGTATTTTGCTTGTCTGTCAGCATGTGTGTGTGAGAGAGAGTTAGGATATATATATATATAGAGAGAGAGAGAGAGAGAGTGCTGCTGGTGTCCGCATGTGACTTCAAGCGTCGATGTGAGTGCGTGTTTGTGTGTGTCTGCGCATGCTCAGGGTGTGTGTGATTGTGTCTGCGTAAATGTGTCTAAGTGTGTGTGAGAGAGCGTGTGTCTGTGGGTGTTTGTGTGCGTGTGAAAGCTAACGTGAGGGTGTGTTTGTTTGTGTTAGTGTAAGGGTGCATTTGTGTGAGTGTTTGTGACTGTGTGTCAGTATTTGTGTGTCGGTGTTTTTATGTGAGTTAATATCGTGGGTGCTTAGTTATCCGTGTGCGTGTTTATGTGTGTTTATAGGTCTATATGGCTTTGGGGCAAAGTGCGTGTGGCTATGAGTGTGTGAGTGGTTGTGAGTATGTGTGTGGGCGAGTGTGTGTCTGCGTTGTGCGCGCCATTGTGTGTTCCTGTGTGACTGTGTATCCCTGTGTTTTTGTGTGTTTGTGTTGGTGTGCGAAGGTGTGTATTGGCCTGTATGTGTTTCTGTAAGCGCGTGTGGGTCAGTGTAAATTTGTGTGTGGGGTGAGCATGCGTATGTGATTGTGTCTGTGTGTGGTTGGGTATTTCTGGGGTTGTGTGCGTTGTTAATTGAGTGTCCCTTTGAGAACTGTTTTTGTCTTATCACGTGGCTTCAGTAATGTCATTTTGTGGGTCGTGCTGAGCTGTGGCTGTGAGGTTTTCTTACTTTCACTTTCACTTTTGACTGCAGTGGACTCAGGGAGAAAGAAGTATTTTGTTTCTGTTTCTCTATTTTCATTTTAAATATCTGTTCCAGTAAAAAAAAATGAATATAGCTACCTGCTATTCTGGTAACTTTAAAGAGAAAGTTTGCTTTCAGGAAGGGTTTAAACCTGTTGGTGGGATGAGGTCCGAATTACAGGTAAAGCCAGTCTTATTCAAGTGAGAATGCAGAGTCTGGGATAAGCCCTGAAAAATGATTTTTTTTGGGGGGTTATGCAATATTGTGTTTATATTGGAACAGTTAAGGGGTAAATCATTAAACGTTATACATAGATTACTGCAGCTGTATTGCGTCTTTAGGTTTGTAATTGAAAATAATGCCTTGCTGTTTGTTCATATAAATGTTAGCTAGGTTCATATAATAAAGCTTATTTTGATTAATGTGTCGAAGAAGACTGTTAAATCGCACCTCAAGAGAAGGCTCTTGTGCCCAGCCAGCCTATTCAACAATAATTATAGGTCAGGGGAACTCCATAATACATTTTGAAGATTCTTCTAATCTGCCCCAGAACAAAGTGCGCTTGTGGCTGGGTGCCTGGGCGACTTTGTACATGGTACATGTTTCCGTGTGTGTGGGAGTCAGAGTTGTGTATGTGTGGGTTAAGTGCGTGTCAGTGGGTGGTTGTAAATGTGCGTGTGTGAGTGTGTGTGTGTATGAGGGGGGTTTATTTGTACTCGTGCATATGAGTGTTGGTATATGAATCTGTGTGTGTGTAGATGTGGGGATGTGAGGGTGTGTGTCGATGAGTGTGTGCAGGTGAGGGTAGATGCGCTTATTTGCGTTCGAGGGTGGGTGTGGGAGACGGTGTGAAAGACAGAGCTTCTGTGTGTGTCCGTCTGTCTGTCTGTGTATACGTATATGTGTCTGTGTGAGAGAGAGTCTGTGTGACAGCCAGAGTTTCCATGTGTGTTCGAGCATGTATGTGTATGGGCATCGGGTGTGCCTGGTTGTGTGCATGTGTCTGGGTATCTGTCTGATTTTGTGTCTTGGTCTGTGTGATGTGCGTGTGTATGTGTGTCTGTGAATATGTGTGTCCATGTATGTCGTGTAAGTATTTGTGTATGTGTGTCCGTGCGCTCGCGTGTGTTTGATTGATTACTTGGTGTGGGGGGGGGGGGGGGGGGCAGTATACGTGTGTGTGGATGTTTGTGTGTGTGCATACGTGTGAGTGTGTGAGTGTGCGAGTTCGAGCGTTTGTGTGTGGGGATGCGGTGTGGATGGTTGTGTGTGTGGGGGCGGGTATCTGTCTGCTTTGGATCTGGGTCTCTTTGTGTGACTGTGTGTGTCCTTGGGTGTGGGTGTGAATGTGTGTGTGTCTGTGAGCGCGTGTGTGTTTGATTGTTTACTTGTGGGAGTCATTGTATGTGTGTGGGGGTATTTGTGTGAGTGTGTATACGCGGGTGAATCTGTTTGTACGGCTGTATGTTCGAGTGGCTTGTGAGAGTGGATGTGAGGATTGTATGTGTGTGTATTCGTGTGTGTCTGTGGGCGTGTGTGTGTCAGTGATTCATTGTTGTGTGTGTGTGTGTCAGTGTTTGTGTGCAGGTGTTTTTATTTGTATATGAGTGTATGTATGTGGATTTGCATGCTGCTGCGACTGTGTGCCTGTGTGTAGGTGTATTTCTCTGTGTGTAGCTGTGAGAATCATAGAATTTACAGTGCAGAAGGAGGACATTCGGCCCATCGAGTCTGTACCACACTTTCTAAGCCATGCCCTCGCCCTATCCCCATAAACCAGTAATCCCACTGATTATTTGGGACTTTCGGGGCAATTTATCATGGCCACATCTTTGAGTAAAGAACCTACCTCAGACATCCCTCCTATATCCCTGAATCTTATAGTTATGCCCCCTTGTAACAGCCACATCCTCCCGAGCAAATAGTCTCTGAACGTCCACTGATCTATCCCCCTCATTATCTTATAAACCTGTATTAAGTCGCCCCTCATGCTCCTCCGTGCCAAAGAGAAAAGCCCTAGCTCCCTCAACCTTTCCTCATAAGACCTATCCTGCAAACCAGGAAGCATCCTGGTAAATCTCCTTTGCACCCTTTCCAATGCTTCCACGTCCTTCCTATAATGAGGTGACCAGAACTGCACACAATACTCCAAATGTGGTCTCACCAGGGTCATGTACAGTTGCAGCATAACCCCGCGGCTCTTAAACTCAAGCCCCCTGTTAATAAACGCTAACACACTATACGCCTTCGTCATGGCTCTATCCACTTGAGTGCAACCTTCAGAGATCTGTGGACATGAACCCCAAGATCTCTCTGTTCCTCCACATTCCTCAGAACCCTGCCGTTGACCCTGTAATCCGCATTCAAATGTTTTCTACCAAATTGAATCACCTCGCAATTATCAGGGTTAAACTCCATCTGACATTTTAAGGCCCAGCTCTGCATCCTATCAATGGCTCTTTGCAGCCTACAACAGCCCTCCACCTCATCCACTACTCCACCAATGTTGGTGTCATTAGCAAATTTACTGACCCACCCTTCAGCCCCCTCCTCCAAGACATTGACAATAATCACAAATAGCAGAGGACCCAGCACTGATCCCTGTGGTACCGCTGGTAATTGGTCTCCAGTCTGAAAATGTTCCATCTACCACCACCCTCTGTCTTCTATGTGATAGCCAGTTATTTATCCAATTGGCCAAATTTCCTTCTATCCCACACCTCCTTACTTCGTCCATGAGCCGTCCATGGGGAACCTTATTAAACGCCTGAGTAAAATCCATGTATACGTCATCAACTGCTCTATCTTCATCTACACACTTAGTTACCTCCTTAAAGAATTCAATCAAATTGGTGAGGCAAGACCTACCCTTCACAAATCCGTGTTGAATATACCGGATTAAGCTGTGTCTTTCCAAATGGTCATAAATCCTATCCTTAAGGACCTTTTCCATTATCTTACCGACCACCGAAGTAAGACTAACTGGCCTATAATTACCAGGGGCATTCCTATTCACTTTCCTGAACAGAGGACCACCATTCGCCACTCTCCAGTCCTCTGGCACTATCCCCGTGGTCAGCGAGTTCCCACAGATCAAAGCCAAAGGCTCTGCAATCTCATCCCTTGCCTCCCAAAGAATCCCTGGATATATCCCATCTGACCCAGGGGACCTGTCGGCCCTCAGGTTTTTCAAAATTTCTAATACATCCTTCCTCAGAACATCTACCTCCTGCAGCCTACCCGCCTGAGTCACACTCTCATCCACAAAAACATGGCCCCTCTCCTTTGTGAACACTGAAGAAAAGTATTCATTCAACGCCTCTCCTATTTCTTCTGACTCCATGCACAAGTTCCCATTACTATCCTTGACCGGCCCTAACCTCACCCTGGTCATGCTTTTCTTTCTCACAAAAGAGTAAAAAGCCTTGGGGTTTTCCTTGATCCGACCCGCGAAGGACTTCTCCTAGCTCTCCTAAGCCCTTTCTTCAGCTCATTCCTTGCTACCTTGTAACCCTCAGGCGGCCCGACTGAACCTTGTTTTCTCATCCTACATACTCTTCTTTTTCCACTTGACAAGACATTCAACCTCTTGTGTGAACCATGGTTCCCTCACACGGCCATTTCCTCCATGCCTGACAGGGACATGCCTATCAAGGAAACGCAGTATTTGTTCCTTGAACAAGCTCCACTTTTCATTTGTCCCTATCCCTGACAGTTTCTGTTCCCATCTTATTCTCCCCAATTCTTGCCGATTCGCATCATAATTATCCCTCCCCCAATTATAAACCTTGCCCTGCCGTTTGGCTCTATCCCTCTCCATTGCAATATTGAAAGACACCGAATTGTGGTCACTATCTCCAAAGTGCTCGCCCACAAACAAATCTAACACTTGGCCCGGTTTATTACCCAGTACCAAACCCAATGTCCACCCCCCCCCCCCATCCCGCCCTCTTGTCGGCCGATCCATATAGTCCATGTGTCAGGAAACCCCCCTGCACACACTGTACAAAAACTGCTACATCCGAACTGTTCGACCTACAAAGGTTCCAATCAATATTTGGAAAGTTAAAGCTACCCATGCCAACTAACCTGAGACCTCCACACCTATCCGTACTCTGTTCTGCAATTTCTTCCTCCACATCTCTATTACTATTTGGGGGTCTATAGAAAACGCCTAACAATGTGACCGCTCCATTCCTATTTCTAACTTCGGCCCATATTACCTCAGTAGGCAGAGCTCCTTCAAACTGCCTTTCTGCAGCCGTTAAACTATCCTTGATTAACAATGCCACTCCTCCAACTCTTTTACCACCTTCCTACTCTTCCTGAAACATCTATACCCCGGCACTTCCAACAACCATTCCTGTCCCTGTTCTAACCATGTATCCGTAATGGCCACAACATCGTAGTCCCAAGTACCAATCCACGCTCCAAGTTCACATACCTTATTCCGGATGCTCCTTGCCTTGAAGCCGGCACACTTCAACCCACCTTTCTGTCTGCCGGTACACATCTGCAACCTTGCTACCCTCCTCAGTACATCACTACTCTCAACACTGTTTCTGGACTACAGCTCGTTTTCCCAGCCTCCTGACAAATTAGTTCAACACCCCCCCCCCCCCCCCCCCCGCCCCCCCTCCCACCGAAGAGCCGTAGCAAATTTCCCTCCCAGGATATTGGTGCCCCTCTGGTTCAGGTGCAAACCGTCCTGTCTGTACAGGTGCCACCTTCCCCAGAACGTTCTCCAATTATCCACGTACCTGAAACCCTCCCTCCTCCACCATCCCTGCAGCAACGTGTTGATCTGCACTCTTTCCCTGTTCCTCACCTCACTAACGTGTGGCAATGTCCAAATCAGACATGACAACATGGTTTGTCCTGGCTCTCAGCTTCCACAGTAGCTCCCTAAATTCCTGTTTTAAATCACCGTCCCTTCTCTTACCTATGTCGTTGGTACCGATGTGTCCCACGACTTGTGACTGCTCCCCTCCCCTTTAAGGATTCTGAAAACACGGTCCGAGACGTCACAGACCCTGGCACCCGAGAGGCAATATACCATCCGTGAGTCTCTTTCGCTGTCACAGAACCGTCTATCTGTACATCTAACTATCGAGTCCCCAATAACTATTGCTCTCCTGCTCTCCCTCCTTCCCTTCTGAGTCACAGGGACAGACTCAGTGCTGGAGATCCGGTCACCGTGGCTTACCCCTGGTAGGTAGTCCCCCTCAACAGTATCCAAAACGGGATACTTGTTACTGAGGGGAACGACCACAGAGGATCCCTGCACTGACTGCTTCCTCCCAGCCCCTCTCACCGTCACCCATCTATCTTGATTCTTCGGAGTAACTACATCCCTGAAGCTACTATCTATGACCACCTCTGCCTCCCGAATGATCCGAAGTTCATCCAGCTCCAGCTCCCTAACGTGGTTCCTGAGGAGCTGGAGATGGGTGCACTTCCCACAGGTGAATTCAGCAGGGACGCTGACGGTGTCCCTCACCTCAAACAAACAGTCTGCAGGAGGTACATTGCACTGCCTTCTCTGCCATCCCCGCTAGATAAAACAAGAAAAAGAAAGAAAGAGCTTACCTGTTATTCACTCCACCCCTTAGGTTAAAGGAGAGGGTTGGGTGGGGGACATGACAAGTGTCGTGTCTCGTGTTTAGAAACTGCCCACTTAAATAAAGGTAAAAATAAAACACTTACCCAACAATCGAGCCCCACACGAGAACAGCAATCACCTGTTATGGGCCTGCGCAAATTGTTTAAATCTTTACCACTTACCCAGCAGTCACTCTGTCCTCACTCCTACCGGATTCAGCTGGAAACTCCAAATAGTAAGGTTTTTAAAAATGTACTCCTCTTCTCAGCAAGCACTCCCTCAGCAACCATTGTTCCCCGCACGATAACACCTCAGGGAAAAGAAAAAATACTTACCAGTCACCAGCAAATCATTTACCTGCAGGCTGTGACGTCACGGTTCAGCTTCTTTCTACTTCCCTCGAGTCTCCCGCTTGATCTTTACTCAGCTCGGTGATTGTCTTTTTTTTGATTAGAGGCGGAGGTAGGGAGGGGAACACTGAAGAAGTGTTTCGGGTTTAACTGTCACTTGACAACAGCTCCTCCACAAACCACCTTCAAGGTATGATGACTGCAATGCAGTGATGCAAATTTTCCTCGCAACAGCCAATCAGCACCTCCGCTCTTCTGGCCTCTGCTGGGTGCTTGCCTTCACTTGAACGTCTAAGGTGCCTTGCTCAGGTACACTTTCTGGATGCAGTGACCGCAATGCACTGATGCAAATTTTCCCCGCAACAGCCAATCAATAGCTTCGCTCTACTGCCCTCTGTTGGATGTGTGTGTTTCTGTTTGCGTGGGTGTATAGGTTGTTTGTGGTGCTTGTAAGGGACACTGTGAGTGCAGCATGAGAGCGGGGTGCGTTTGTATATGTATATATGTGTGTGCTCGTGTTTGGATTTATGCTTGTGTCAGTGTGCGTGAGTGAATGTGTGTGTCGATGACTCTGCTTTTATAGGTTTGTTTGTCTAGTGGGTGTCAGTGTGCTTGTGAATGTATCTATTTGGATGTGGATATGTGAGTGGGTATGTTGAAGTGCGGGTGCATGCAGGTGAGTGAATATGGTTGCCTCTGTGCATGTTTGTGTGGGGGTTATGGGTGTGTGGGGGTTATGGGTGTGTGGGGGGTATGCGGGTCTTTGTGTTTTTGTGTGATTTGGGGGGAGGGGGGAGAAAGTGAGAGAGGGAGAGAATGTGTTGGCGAGTCTGACAGACAAACGGTGCTTCTCGGTGTGTGCTTGTGTGGGTGTGAGTCTGTGCGCTGGTGGTATTTGTGAACCGTTGTTTGTAAGTGTGTATGTGTGTGTTTTGTCTTTGTCAACACCACCTTAACCGAACTGGATATCACTTCCTCTGCCTGATGTGTAATTTCATTGTGTATTTCCCTTCCTCACAGTGAACTTCATCACAATTGCGATCCTGAAGAGAAAAGTCTGTGGACTGTCCAAATGTGTCACTTGTTACCTGGTGGCTATGTCCGTGGGGGACTTACTGGTTGTTATACTCGATGTGATATTGAGACACATTCCCATTGCTTTTAAAAATCAGTTTTATTTCCTGTGGTCCATCCCCGTGTGTAATATCCACGCCGTCCTGCTTTATGCATCCACTGACTGTTCTGTCTGGTTCACCGTCGCTTTCACATTTGATCGATTTGTGGCCATTTGTTGCCCGAAGCTGAAAAATAAATATTGTAGCGAGAAAACGGCGTCTGTGATTCTGGGAGCAGTGACTGTGCTGAGCTGTTTGAAGAACATCTTCTGGTACTTTATGTTAACAGGTCGTTATTGGTTACTGAACCGACCCTGGTTTTGTGAGATCACAGATGATGTTCTGTTCTCTCTGTTCTGGACAACAATCGAGTTCCTCCACAACATTCTAACCCCGTGTGTTCCATTTGTCCTGATTCTGCTGCTCAATGTTCTCACCGTCAGACACATTGTCCTGAGCAGCAGGGCCCGCAGGAGACTCCGGGCTCACTGCAGTGGGGAGAGACCCAGTGATCCAGAGATGGAGAGTCGGAGGAACTCTATTATTTTATTGTTTATTATCTCGGCCAATTTCATCCTTTTATGGTCAATGTTCATGCTTTATTCGATTTGGAAACGGATGAGTTTTTTTGTATATAATACTGTGGGGTTAGATGATTATGTTCAAGAATTAGGCTTCATGCTACAGCTCTTGAGTTGCTGCACAAACACTGCAATTTATGTCGTTACACAGGCTGAGTTCAGACAGCAGTTGAAGAATATGCTGACATTTCCATTTACCAAATGTTTCAATTCATTAAATCCTGAGTGGAAACCCCATTCACCGGGCATGTCTCTTCAATCACTGGTATGAAAACTGTCCATAGTCACAGACACTCACCATTCTCCTGGAATGTCTGCCGTTTCATTGGCCGGGCTGATGTTCCATCAGCGGATCACGGACGCTGACTGGACAGAAACACCAATCATTTGACAATTCATTGTTCCCATTGAGCAGCCAGCCTGGCCATCGTCATCAGCCCTCTCACGGATGGGACAAGTATCCTAGATTCCAGTGGGGACTAAGAGAGTGAGGTGACAGATGATGTGCACACAGCGTTGTCGAAAATCTCTGGGAGCAGGGCAGGTATCAAAGGCCAAGGATCTGGGGAAAACCTGGTTTCTGGTCAGGAGAACTATGGAGATTGAAGGGAGACCTCATAGATATCTACAAGATTATGAGGGGCATGGACAGAATGGAGTGTGAAAAGTTTTTCTCCAGGTTGGAAAAGTCAATTACTACGAGCATAGGATTAAAGTGCGAGGGACAACGTTTGAAGGGGATGTACGAGGCAAGTGTACACAGCGGATGGTGGGTACATGGAACTCGCTGCCTAGAAAATACGAAATGGACTCTTAAGGGACGAATTAATAAATACATGAATAGGATGAGAATAGAGGGATATGGTCCACGGAATGGGAGGGGATTTTAGCTCAGAGTGGCAGCATGGTCACTAAAGGCTTGGAGGGCCGAGGCGCCTGTTCATGTAGTGTAATTTGTTCTTTATTCTGTTCTTTTACCGTAATCATGTCAAGATTCGGGACAGAAAGGGCGACAGAGAGAGAGAGAAAGAGAGAGCCGTGAGAAATCGGGGGGGGGGGGGGCGGGGGTGGTAGGCAGAAAAGTGTGAAAGAGACAGAGAAAGGAAGAGACAGTGTAAGTGAGAGAGAGACAGACAGACAGGGTGAGAGAGAGAGGTTGTTGAGATATATTGAAAGACAGACAGAAGCTGAGGCATATTGCGATAGAGAGGTAGGGAGTGAGGCAGAGAGCAAGACAGGAGGAGAGATGGAGAGCGAGACTGTGAGCCAGAGAGATAATAATCGGGGAACTACGGCAGCCAAATTGCGGCCAATGGCGAGGAAGAGAAATGAGAAAGAGAGTGAGGCAGGGAGGAGAGAGAGAGAGAGAGAGATAGCCAGAAATTGTGACAGCTAAATGTAGAGATGAGGGCAAGGGAAGAGACTCAGGCACATAGCGAAACATGGAACGAGGAAGTGAGTGAAGCAGAGACAAAGACAAAGAGCGAGAGAGAGTCTGTGATTCGGTGATTTGGCCTCCACAGACTTCTGCGTCAAAATAATCCACAGATTCACCACCCTCTGGCTGAAGAAATCCCTCCTCGTCTCTGTTTTAAAGGATCGCCCCTTTCCTCTGAGATTGCGCTGTCTGGTTCTACCTTTTCCAAGGAGTGGGAACAGTCTATCTACATCCACTCTATCCTGGCCTCGCAGTATCCTATAACCATCCAGAGAGCAGGCTGCTCTGGATTGGAAACTCTGTCATGACGAGGGATTAATTACTGACCTCACAGTTAAGGATCCTCTAGAAAATAGTGAACGTAATATGATCGAATTCAAAATCCGGTTTGACGTGAGGAAGTGGAGTCCGACACTTGCATTATGGAATTAAACCAAGGAAAAAGACATCGGAATGAAGACAAATTTGGCCCACGGAGAGTGAGCAGGAAGGTTAAAAAGATAGGGCAGCTGATGAGTAGTGTCAGTTGTTCAAGAAAATGCTCACAAGTAAAATGTTACCCAGTGAGGAAGAACGATGTTAAGAGGAGTAACATTCATGACTAAACAAAGAGATCAAAGTCATTACAAAGATTTAAAATGTCCTCAATTTCCACTGTGGAGGACACCAGTACCATTCCTATTGAACGGGAATTTCCAGGTAATATAAAGGGAGGAACTGAGAAGAATCCGCATCAATAGGGAAACTGAACTGAACAAACTATTGGGATTAAGAGCACACAAGGTCCCCGGACCTGATAACGTACATAGTAGGGTGGCAAAGATGTGGCAGCGGAACGGTGGCACAGTCGTTCGCACTATTGCTTTCAGCGCCAATGACCCGCGTTCGATTCCCGACTTGTATCACTGTGAAGCCTACACATTATCGCCGTGCCTGCGTGGTTTCCCCACGGATCCTTTGGTTTCCTCCCACAAGTCCTTAAGGATGTGCTTGTCAGGTGAATTAGATATTGTGAATTCTCCCTCTGTGTACCCGAACAGGCGCCAGAATGTAGCGTCTGGGGGATTTGTACAGTGACTTAATTTCATCGATAATGTGAACATACTGAACTCAAGAAATAATGCGGATCCATTCCCTGAACACAGCAAATGGAAACGCCACCCAAAGAGACGTTTTCCAGGTCAATGGTTGCAATATGCCCCAACTACATTGTAGACCAGAGTCAATGATTTATAACCATTTATGGCATCGACTAAGATAATGGAGGAATAATTAGTTGCATGTAATAAATTGTGACGCGAATAAAGGCGATTGGCTCTATGTAAATGAGATTACAAACTGACTTCGCTTTTGAATCTGTATATTAACCCGTGTGAGCCTTAGCTCAAGTGAGAAAGGGTGCTGTCAAGGCCCCGAGTATAAGTTAAAAAAAGCAGGTTATTGGAACATAGAACATACAGTGCAGAAGGAGGCCATTCGGCCCATCGTGTCTGCACCGACCCACTTAAGCCCTCACTTCCATCCCATCCTCGTAACCCAATAACCACTCCTAACCTTTTTTGGTCACTGAGGGCAATTTATCATGGGCAATCCACCTAACCAGCATATTGTTGGACTGTGGGAGGAAACGGGTGCACCCGGAGGAAACCCACCCTAGTCGCCACATTCCGGCGCCTGTTCGGGGAGGCTGTTACGGGAATTGAACCGTGCTGTTGGCCTGCCTTGGTCGGCTTTCAAAGCCAGCGATTTAGCCCTGTGCTAAACAGCCCCAGGATGTTGAATTATTGGAAAGGGTGCAGAGGAGATTTACCAGAATGTTGCCTGGTATGGAGGGAAGATCTTATGAGGAAGGACTGAGGGACTTGAGGCTGTTTTCGTTAGAGAGAAGAAAGTTAAGAGGTGACTTAATTAGGGCATACAAGATGATCAGAGGATTGCATAGGGTGGACAGTGAGAGCCTTTTTCTTCGGATGGTGATGTCTAGCACGAGGGGACATAGCTTAAAATTGAGGGGAGATAGATATAAGACAGATGTCAGAGGTAGGTTCTTTACTCAGAGAGTAGTAAGGGTGCGGAATGCACTGCTTGCAACAGTAGTGGACTCGCCAACACTAAGGGCATTCAAATGGTCATTGGATAGACATATGGACGATAAGGGAATAGTGTAAATGGGCTTTGGAGTGGTTTCACAGGTCGGCACAACATCGAGGGCTGAAGGGCCTGTACTGCGCTGCAATGTTCTATGTTATTTGGAGCGAATTCTGTGAAAATGAGGAAACAGGTCCCGGGAGTATAGGACATACTTGGTGGGAGAACCTGAGCGAAATCCATAAGAAAAGCTTGGGAAAAGCTCGCAAGCCAATGGCAATCGTGTCCTGTTTGGCACAATGGCACAGGGACTGGTTTAGCTCACTGGGCTAAATCGCTGGCTTTGAAAGCAGACCAAGGCGGGCCAGCAGCACGGTTTAATTCCCGTACCAGCCTTCCCGAACAGGAGCCGGAATGTGGCAACTAGGGGCTTTTCACAGTTACTTCATTGAAGCCTACTTGTGACAATAAGTGACTTTCCATTTTTCATTTGCGAGGCACAGACGAGTTCGTTCGGACCCTCCGCTGAGAGATAGAGGAGGCACAGCGAATGAGTAAGGTCGATGTGCGCGAGATATAGAAAGAGAACCTAGAATTAAGAAGGAAGTGAGCAGCAATGGACGGTGAGGTGGATGATGCCAATTGGCACACCAGTCTTGTCAGGCGCACCTCAGCAGCTGCCAGACACAGTACGAAAAGGCCTATCAGGACACGCAGCGTGCAGTCCTGGTACGAGAGGAAGCAGGGAAGCAGGTAGAGGCATTGCAAAGGCATTGTAGCGAACTGAAAGCAGCACTACGAGAACTCCATACTCCTACCATGGAGCACAGGCAGACCTCATTAGATCACGCAAAGTGCCGGAAGCAGATTTCAGAACTGCAGTCTCTGCTTTCAGTTCAAAAAGGTTGCCAGGAAAACTTTGGATCACAGTTAGATGAGGAAGCCGGCCCTGATTGGGAAGAATTGAGTGAGACAGTGCAGAGATATGTTCAGGGAACATGTGCGCAGTGAAAGCCCCAGAAGAGAAAAGCGCCCCAACCCACAACAGACCAGATAGTTCAGGCTCCAATGAACCCAGTCATCACCCACCGCACAGCCACATCGGACGACACAGAATTTCTGTACACCACCCCCTTAACAGTGACCCAATTACGGGACGCGTGCGATAAAATCAAACCGTTCCTCCCCACCTCAGAACCCCACCACTTCTTTGCCAGAGTAAAACAGCAAGCTACCACATCCGGCCGGGATGAGCGAGAGCACGTGAAGCTCACAGTTTTGAGTTTAGACCCTTCGGGCGCAGCCGCCCTTCCCGACCAACAGAAGGTAGGAGGAGGCTCCCTTGCAGAAATGCATACCACGATCCTAGACGCGATCGGTATAACAGGGGTGACCCCGTAGAAGGCCTCAACAAGTGCAGGCAAACGAAAACCCAGCACCTCACAGCGTTTGCTGGACGCTTGTGGATTCATTTCACAGCAGTTTTTGGAAATTTAGAATGCGCCCATTTGTCCCAAGACGGTATGGCCCGCACCCTTATCTCCCATGCCACAGAGGCAGGACAAGAAGCCTGCACAAATTATGACCCCTCAGAGGAAGCCCACAATGAAAAATGGGTTTTAAAAAATTGTCCCGCACCTGGGAGCAAGCAGTACAAAACAAATCCGCAGTCAGGAAACCCGAGGAACAGCAGGCAGGAGCAGACATCCAAGCGGTGAACGAAGGCAGGAACAGCCCCCCCCCCCACACAAAATCCTCAGGAGTGTTACAACTGTGGACAGTTAGGACACTTTGCACGAGAATGCAATGCCCCACGAAAGCCACAGAGAGCCCAGCATGCAGGCACTCTGACTAAGAATGGGACAGAGCCCATACATAGTGTGAGCAGCCGTTCAGACCAAGCAGACCTGAACGGGACAGACTGACGGTGTTCGGGCTCCCCCAGTTGAGTCTGCGACACCCTTTGGGATAGGTACGGCCGACCAGTAGTTGCAGCAAAGATACGGGGGCAGCCCAACGGATTTCTTTGTGACACAGCCACAATCAATTCCTCCACCATATTCCAGAAAGACACGTGGCCCATTACAGCCACCATCACCCTCAGTGGCTTCACAGGCCACTCACAACAGGGACACATCGCCGCCCCTGTACCCATTCAAATCGGCAACATCACCACCAAGCACCCCACAGTCTTAGTCGTCCTGCCCCACACAGCAGAACACATTTTGGGCATCGATTTTATGAATTCCCACAGCCTGTCCTTTGATTCAGTCAACCAGTGTGTTTGGAGAATGGCAAAATCCGCAACGCTCACAATAGGAGAATATGCAAACAAGATTAGCGCAGTCGGCGAATTTTGGTTTGTCCCGACCATAATTAGCACGGACAAGCAGGTTAGGGAAGTTTTACAAAAGAACAGGACAGCATTCGCGACCCAGAAACACGACTGTGGCCGGATGACTGGTTCAGTACAAATCACAGGACCTGACCCACAGACACCAAAATCAATACGGATTTCCCCAAGAGGCAGAGGGAGAAATCGCAAAAGTGATCGACAGCTTATTAGAGCAGGGTGTACTCAGATCAGCAGCCTCCACTAATAATGCCCGGATTTGGCCAGTGAGAAAGCCCGATGGATCATGGCGACTGACCATCGATTACCGGGAACTCAACAAAGTCACCCCCGCAGCAGCCCCCACGGTAGCCACAAGTCCCGAGACCATGCTCAAACAGGGACTCATCTCACAATACGTTACGGTTTTGGACATCAGTAATGGATTCTGGTCCGTTCCATTGGCAAAAGCGTGCCAATACAAGTTTGCCTTCACTTTTAAAAATCAGCAGTACACGTGGACATGCCTGCCACAAGGCTTCCACAACTCGCCCTCCATTTTCCACCGACAGCTGGCAAATGGATTATCGAAATTTTCTCGCCCCGAATGTCTGGTCCAGTATGTGGACGCCCTATTACTGCAGACAGACACCAAGGCAGGGCACATCGAGCTTATGTCCGAACTCCTACAGAAAATTGGTTGTAAAGTAAACCCCAAAAGGCCCAGATTTTGGAAAACAAAGTGATGTATTTGGGAACGATTATCACGCATGGTAATCGCGAGATCGAGCACTAAAGAATTGACTCGATTGCCAAATTGCCCCTTCCCCAGAATGTTTCAGCCCTCCGGTCGTTTTTAGGACTGGATGGCTACTGCCGAAACCACATTGACTGTTTCGCCAGCAAGACAGCACCCCTCTCGGAACTCCTAAAGAAAGGAGTCCCTTGGGAATGGCTTCCGCAACACACGGATGCTGTGGATGCTTTGAAAAGAGCCCTCATTACAGCTCCCGCACGCCAAGTTCCAGACCCACTTTCTCCTTACGCTATAGAGATAGCTAGCACAGACCGCACCCTTTCGGCCTGTGCTCCTCCAGGAACGGCACGAACAGTTTAGACCCATGGCTTGCGCCTCCAGACTTATAAATCCTGTGGAGCAGGGATTTTCTCGCAGTTTTTTGGGCAGTTCAGTATTTTTCTTACATAACCGGACTAAACCACATCACAATCCTCACAGAACACATCCCCACCCAACGTTTACTTGACGGACGACTTAAGGACGGTACAGTTAGCCACATTAGAGCAGCTAGATGGACCCTTCTTTTGCAGGGACGGCACATCATTGTTAAAAGAACCAAGACCCACACTTTCTTAGCCGCTATCCTTCAGTACCCAGGCACCCCCCATGAATGTGACACCATCACACCGCACTACAACACAGGCCCCCTGAACTTCACCGCAGAGCCCCCAGCATACAGACACATGCGAATCTTTAAGAATATATGTAGATGGGTCTTCCACAGTATTAGAAGGGAAGCGCATTACAGGATGCGGCATTTATGTCGAGGACGCGCAGGGACGCACCCAAGAAGAAATATCGCTCAAGCTACCAGGCCACTGAGATGCACAGGCGGCAGAACTAGCAGCCTTGCGTATATTATAGATCACCCAGAATCCTTCCCCAGCCCAGCAGACATGTACTCGGACCGCCTCTATGTCTGCAACAGCCTTACAGAATTCCTACCCCTGTGGAAAGCAAGAGGATTTTTTTCCGCAGACGGAAAGCCCCTCCCATCAGCCCCATTGCTCCGCCACATTTTAGAAAATGCACAGAACAGGACATTCTGAATCGTTAAAGTTCGAAGTCACCACCGTTCCTCCCCCCTGGAAATGTAAAGGCCGACGCACTGGCAAAAGCAGGTTCCAGGCACAGATATTTTTGAACGTACCCCGAAAGCGCACCAGTAAATGCAGTTCAGGTCTCACAGACTAATATCGAGGATTTAGTGCAGGCCCAGAAGCAGGATAGCAATCTCAGGGAGATTTTAAAAGGACAATTTGCAGCACCCTATGATAGGTTTAAAAATGCACTGACCACACATGACGGTGTGGTGTTAAAGGACACTCTTTATTTGGTTCCTGAACAGGACAGGAATCAGCTCATTTTTTTATTCCATGACAGACATGGACGTCAGGAAATTGATTCCACTTCAGCCCACCTCAGGCAGCTCTGTTGGTGGCCAAGTTAAAAGAGGATGTAACGCACTCCGTTGAGAATTGCCTTATCTGTGCCCAGAACAATCCGGACAGATACGCCAAGAAGGCTCAACTTAGTCACAGCCGCCCCGTTAACGGCCCCTGGACTAACCTCCAGATCGATTTTATAGGACCATTGCCACCTTGCAGGAATGGTTACAAATACGTACTAGTCGTCATAGACACTTTTACGAAATGGGTAGAGGCATTCCCATCCAGAACGAACACGGCAAAGACCACCGCAAAGATCTTAACCCACCACATCTTTACGAGATGGGGACTCGCCCACAGCATTGAATCCGACCAAGGTTCCCATTTTACGGGGCGTGTCATGAAGAACGTCCTGACGATATTTGGCATTACCCAAAAATTCCACATTGCATAGCACCCCCAGTCAAGTGGTATCGTGGAGCGCATGAATCGGACCCTAAAATCAACTCTCAGAAAAATGGCCCAACAGAACAACGCCACTTGGGATTCAGTCCTCCCTTTTGCGCTGATGTTTTTGAGAAATAATGTCTCAACATCCACAGGTTACACCCCACACACTCTTATGACCGGACACCCCATGAAAGGCACAGAATTTTTATTAGGATTGGACTTGACCAGCCCTGAAGTGACAGCCCTCACACACGAGAACGCAGTGAAACAGTTAGTGGAGAATGTAAAAATGGCTCAGCTCGCAGCCGCAGTAAAATTAGGCACACGGAAGAAAGAGAGCAAGGCTTGTTTCGACAAGACAGTGCATGCGACTGAGTTTGAGATAGGACAGCAGGTCATGCTCTCAATTTACAACCCCAGCACATTCCTGTCACCGAAATATTCGGGTCCGTACTCCATTGCGGACAAAGTAAGCCCCTCCGTCTATAAAATCAAGTACCCCAACGGAAAGACTGCGTGGTTCCATATCAAACAGCTTAAGGCATATGGCCCAGAGTACAACCACGCACACCACGTCATGCTCGACGCAGCAGACCCCACCCCGCCCACAGCCAACGTATCCCTACACCTCCCCCCCCCCCCCCCCCAACACGCCCAGCACATCCATGGACTCGCCCTCGACTCCACACCCGATCTCTAGACTCCGCCCCGGAACGCCAACAGACAGCAGCAGCGACAGCGACTGTAACGATAGCCACAGCACGCCTCCGTGCTATCCCCATGCAACAGGACCCACACCCAGCGAATCTGACCACGATTCGAATGATCCCTTTCTCATCACATTCCTCAATAAACCCCACCAAACACCACCGCCCTACGATGACGATTCCATCCCCACAGAACTAGACACCAGCTTTTGGCACCGCGACAACTCATACAGGCACGTCCGGAATGACGCGATGTACCCCAAATCGCACCATGCAGTCCTATCAGCCCTTATACATTCGAGAGTATGGCATCTGGGAGAAGATGACGACTTTGAGTCAGACTCCCAAAACGAGAACCCCTTTGCAACCCTGTTCGCAACTGATAACTGAGGTGTCCAGGTGATGTTTTAAAGAGGAACCGCTTGGGAGAAAACGGTGTCCTTTCTGATGGAACCTGCAGCATGATAAATGTTGTTTGTAAGATCGGATTTTTTTTCCCCACGGCCCCACGCCTTATTTGTCTGCAGAAACCTATGAGAACTTGCCAGCACACTCATCGGCAGGAACCGCTGAGAGCTTGCCAGACACCCGTTCATAACTGCCCTTCTGGTTCAAAGGTAGAACATTTACGACAACCCCCCCCCCCCACCCCCCCCCCCCCATGACTACATTTTTGCCCGTTCTTGTCGGTTGCTCAGGCAGTGGAGAAACGGCATTGGCCTCCGCCCTGCCTGAGGACCCCCCCCCCCCTCTGGTCAGCTACGCTCGGGTGGAGCACACACGGTATTGGTCGCCATCCTACCCGGGGATTCCATCCAATTCTTACCCGGCGCGGCCCATACGCACCTCATTTCGGCACTTTTGGGTCAATAAGTTTTGTTTTGTTTTCAGGCGAATATTTCAGTCCTGAATATTCGTTTTTTTTTTAAATGAGGGAGTCACACATGGTGACAAATCATAAAGGGAGAATTGGCATTAAAGGACAGACATACTACCGCACGAGATGTTAACCAAGATAGTATCAGACACTATGCTTGATCCCACAGAACCCCATAAGCTCCAGGAGACGAAACGGAAAGGAAGATAAGAGAAGAGAAAGAAGCAGACAACAAGGAAGACGATATACGTGTTTTTCGTTATTGCAATTTGTATTCGGTTGCGCGCGAAAGCGAACCCCCTGACACCAACCCGCCCCCCCCCCGCCCCCCCCCAACCCCAGCCGTTAATGATTCACTTCACCATAGCACACAGAACCCCGAGATAGTCTCCGATACACCATCATGGTATGATAAGCTCATAACGTGGCCGTTTCCTACGTAGTCGAATCCCTTCTAGTGTTGGCGATTCTTTGCAGCATCGTGCAGACTATCCGGGTGAGAGAATGGAGAGGGAGAGCCGACCGCGCTCGCGCCCAATGACACAGAATGAGATCCGCTATTTTCGGTTTTCACCAGGCCCCCGAACCCATCGATCTATAATAAAGGACATTCGTTTGCGTTCTTCTATAAATAAAGAAATGGAAAGATTGTACAACCCTGTGCTTGACTGCCAAGACAGGAAAAATGTAAATGCTGCTTTCAATTTCTATTGTTTAGGAAGTTAGTGTGACTGAATGTTTGAGTGAGTGTAGTTTATAAAGGACAGTTAGAGTAACCGTTTTTTTTAAATTTTGTAATGCATGCCCCTGTTTTGACATAGCGCTACTTAGAATTTGTTAGTTAAAAATGTTCTTGCATAGTTGTGGTCTGTGTAGAGGCCACGGAAGAGTTTTCGCCGGGTCAGGGAATGAAGACAACGCAGTTATGTGATCCTTGATGCTTCGTGTTAGGATCACAAGGAGGATGTGTAGCCACCTCCGTTGGCCACTTCCCGACCTAAAATGGAGAGCCGCAAAGGCTGAAGGGAAATTCAGCCAACACAGGCAAAGACTAGCAAATACAGAAATCATGTATATTGGAACCTGCAAAACAACCAGACAGCACCGAATCTAGCAGCAATCTGCATAGTAATGTAGCAGCCATCTACATAGTCATGTGCGATTCCCAGGCACAATGGCAACAGCTAAGGTAAACAAAGCCAAGCCAGATTCCTCAGCGCCAGAAGGAGCCAAGACAAAGGAAGGCCAACGGACACAGGGACCGCCCAGCGATCAGGGAACTGCTCCAGCATTGGAGAAATCGATCCAAGTGATCGGAAAGTAGTCCAATCACTTGGAACCAGGTACGGGGTCCGCCCCGAAGGGCGGGAAGCCCCTGGGGACTATAAAGTAAAGCCCTCAAGCACTAATCGTTCTTCTTTGGCATGGTCACTCAGCAACTTGAACCTACACTTGACAGTGACCTGTCTTGTTGCCTCGAAGCAAGTAAGTCTCAAGTCAACGCTCGCTACCAGATAGGCGCTCCTAGCTACCAGTCCATACCAGCTTTTGAATCCCAGAGACTCAGGACATGAACGAAAGACCATTTGTTTCCCTGACCTGGTGGGCCAGTCAGAAGCTAAGTATAGGCCTTTTAGTTATAGGAATAGCCTAGAAAATAGAGTTTAAGCATGAGTAGCGATTTACTGTGTATAATAAATGTCTTTTGATTTGAATCTTATTAATTGGTGTGTTGAGTTATTGATCATTACATGAACATGAACCTCGTGGCGGTATCATAAAGATACCTGGCGACTCTAGGGCAAAGGTTATAAAACAGAGCCAATTGAACCAACCAAAAGTTAGCAACAAAAGGCCGGAAACTCCGCAGCCTAACGGCAGCACCCTTTCTCACTTGAGCTAAGGTTCACACGGGTTAATAAACAGATTCAAAAGCGAAATCAGTTTGTAATCTCATTTACAGACAGCCAATCGCCTTTATTCGCGTCACAATTCATTACATGCAATTAATTTGTCCTCCATTATCTTAGTCCTTGCCATAAATGGTTATTAGTTTGTAATGTACAGGATTTTCCTGTTGTTGCTAATTCTTTGGCTCATAGCTAGCCGGGCCGAGCAGGGTTATCTTAAGGCATTTAGACGTCGGGCAACGTTTGTGAATAGTCTATTGCCTCTGGGTCAGCACCTGGCGATGAGTCATTTGTTTTGCACACAGGGTTGTCTTCATTAGCAGACACAGAAAGCACATCGAGCTGCGAGGTTAGCTAAAATTTGCAACATGGTTAAGGCTTAGTTGTATAATGCAAAAAAACAGGATTCCCCACCAATAAGTCCCACAGTCATATAACGTGAGAGACAGGATTGAATATAATGTGAGAGACAGAATTGAATATAATGTGAGAGACAGTGTTTTCTCATCGAAATCCGCTTCCATTGGTCATGGAAGATGTTTATAGAACTCCAACTGGCCAAAATGAAACGATACGAGGGCTGCAGGGTGTGTCGTAAAGATGTACGGCCTTCGGGGTATGTAACCTCCCAAATGTTCCGTATGTACACTGTGCATGTGATTCAAAGATCACCCCTCAGAATTAGTACTGATGCACCTTTCCACCTGCCATTATTTCAGGGAGTGTCACGACATTAGCACTTGCTACAGGCGCGATCAGTGCTGCCATGACTTTGCAGCAGGAGTTTAAGCATACACTTATTAGGCAATATGTTCCCAAAAGGGAAGCAATTAAGATAACTCCGTACGCCAGGTGTGATCGCCATGAGCCCCCAAATAGCCATTTCAACCAGCCACCCGCTCCTGAGTTGTAGTCGTGAAACTCCGGCCCAATTGCCAGGACCTTTGAGGCCTCCTTGCGAATATGGGCTGCCAAACCAGTGATGTTTTCAGAGGAGTCTGGTATGTAAGTGATACACTCTCTTCCTACAATGCCACATGTTCCCCCCTTCTCCGCCAGAATAAAATCCAACGCCAAGCGAATCTGTCAGGCAATAGTTCTCTCTGCCACTAATTCTGTTGATATGATCTGAAGCGCTTGGCTGCCCTCACTGAGAGCTAATGCAATTTCGTTAGACAGTCTCTCGAGTGCGGAGGCCATGTTTATTAGCTCTCTTGCTGATTTTGCGTGATTATATGGTGGAAAGGCTATTATCCACAACCGTTGCACTTCGGTAATGCCACGACGGTTCCGAAGGGCCGGGGACTGGATCAGAGTCGTAGCCTTCCTAATGTGCGGAACGCCATGAGCTAAAAAGCAACACCCTCTCCAATTAGGGCTGCTAACCGTTAACCTCTTCTGTGGTCGGCCCGGAGCCATGGAGGGGCAGCGATACTGGTTAGTTTAAGGTCTGAAACTTCTTTGAAAGGAGCAAGTCCCCAATTTCGATCAAAGCGCGGGATGTACCATCCAGTGAACCGAATGAGTCCCCAAAATCCTTGTGCCTCCATATTGGGCAACTGTACGTCCGTATCTGTACTATTAACAAAGAACCACACATTTATTCGTTCGGTATAATTAAGGGGCATTGCCCATAAGGGGATTCCGTTATCTACCCGGTTCGGGATGTGCGCAAATCCCCAACAGGAGGAGGCATTTGTTACCTGTGCATATTCATATTGTAAAGCCAGAAAGGTATTCTTAATGATAGCATGTTTCATGTGAGAACATTTGGTGACAGAAAGCATATTCAGAAAAATCACAATAAAAACGTAGCAGGCTGACATGCTTCATCATGCTTCGGCTGGGTAGAGGCCTTCTATTGTTCGGGACCTATCGTAAATATAATAAATGATTCAAGCGTTATACAATTTTAACTGAGTGCAATGTTTCCAGCGTCCTATGCCTTATGTGTCTCCGTATGCCCAAGTGAAGATAACTGCGAGATAAGGTTTTTAAGTTACACCTTTTCCACAATTATTTCAATGTCCTGGGATGCAGTTCAATTATCTGGTCTGCACTGCCTGTGAGATTGGTGGAGGCAGATACAACAGTGGCATTCAAATGTCAATGCGAGAAACGTCAGCAATCAAATGCATGTCTCTGGGGAAAGGACGATGTGCACCCACACCTGGAGTTTTCCCTGAATGTTACCCACCACGGCGATTAGGATCACGGTAATCCTTTTCTACAATGTGTCCGTGCTTTAACTCAGCGTCAGCTTTAGCTCGCTGGTTACTTCACAGCATCAACTAAATTGTAAGTTCGGACATGTCTCACCATGGGCGCTGCCTGGCGTTTTAATATTTCCAAAACATGTGTGTTGCGTAAATAAAAGCAGCAGACATTTATAATTGGAAGTTGGTGTATTTTGTTTAGAGCTAACATTAACCTGTTTGAAAAAGATGCGTATGCCACGTCTTAATTTTCTGATCTCACACTGCGGCAACCCAAGTTCGATTCCAGCTCTGTACAACAACTGACCTATCACACATTGTCAATTACTCACAACCTAAGTTGTGGAAAAGAGCACTAACAATTATCTGTTATACATTTTGTGAAATTTCAGAACAAGATTGGTTACGCAGGCAAATTGATTAATCCATTTATTGTCCAAGTACAGCGCTGTTCCCCAGATCTCCAAGAAAGCTCAGGGAGTTCGAAAGCATCCAGGACCAAGCAGTGCGCTTGATTGTTCCTCCTGCCACAGGAATTCAATCCCTCCAACAGCCATCCCAAAATGCACCGCAGTAATTTAACAAAGTTCCTCAGGTAATTGTCCCTTAGACAGCACCTTCCAGACCTACGACCACTATTATTTTGAAGAACTAGACAAGCCCCGACTTGGGAAAATCACCAACTGGAATTTCCCCTCAAAATCACTCACCACTCCCACTTGGACCCATATAAACGTTACTTGGCGGTAACGGGGTGAAAAATCATTTAGGTTCCTCCATAAAAGCTCGTTGGGTGTACCCAAACCTCACAGTCTGCAACGTTTCAAGAAAGCAGCTCACCACAACCTTCTGAAGGGCAACTGGGAATGGGCAATAAATTCTGTCCTAACCAGCAACTTTCACATCCAGTAAACGTAATCGTTTTAATGTATTGATTCTTTGAATTTCTGGGGCCTGGGATCAACTGTTCTGCATGCTTAAAAAATATATAGAGTACTTAATTCATTTTTTTCAAATAAGGGGCAATTTCGTGTGGCAAATCCACCTATCATGCACATCTTTGGTTGTGGGGGAGAACCCAACGCAAATACGGGGCCAATGTGCAAACTCTACACGGACAGAAGGGCAAAGTTTAAAGTAGATGTACGAGGCACGTTTTTACACAGAGGGTAGTGGGTGCCTGATACTCGCTACCGGAGGAGGTGGTGGAAGTAGGGACGATAGTGACATTTAAGGGGCATCTTGACAAAAACATGAATATGATGGGAATAGAGGGATACGCACCCAGGAAGAATAGACAATTGTAGATTAGTCGGGCAGCAATGTCGGCACGGGCTTGGAGGGCCGAAGGGCCTTTTCCTGTGCTGTACACTTCTTTGTTTTTTGTTGACAGTGACCCAGAGCCGAGATCGAACTTGGGAACACGGCGTCGTGAGGCAGCAGTGCTAACCACTGGGCCATTGTGCTGCCTCTGTTTGTCGTTCTAACGGTGGAATGAATCATGTAACTTCTACTTCAGAAGAAACTGAATCGAAGGTATTTCTAAGAGCATGAATCCTGGAAGACAGAAACAATGTGCTTACTGCAGTCAGGTGGAAGAGAGTCGTGTGCAATTTACTCCAGCATTAAACGCTCTCTCCCCCTTTCTCTCTTTACCACTCTCCTTTATTCTGTTTCTGTTTTGTTTCTATTAGTATCGGGTGAAGATTTGATTAGCTGTGAGTCTCTTGATCAAGATATTCTTCTACATTTTTTCCAGTCAGACACATTCTGCGACTTTGTTGTTTTTTTTAACATCTGCAAACATGATGAATAATTGGAAATTCACAACATAGAAGCGGCTCTTTGTTCCACAATTACTGTGTCTGTCGCCATTATTACTATTATACAGATACGTGGTCAGATAAATGAAGACAGGAGTTTGGAGATCTTGCTGAACTTGAACAAGACATTGGGAAGGACACACTTGGAATACTGTGTACAGTTCTGGTCACCCTAATATAGAAAGGATGTTATTAACCTAGAATGAGGGCAGAAAATATTTGCTCGGTTGCTACTGTACTTGATGGGTTGAGTTATAAGGAGAGGCTCGATCGGCTCGAACGTTTGTCTTGGAGGCTCGGAGTGATCATGACGGCGACTATAAAATAATGCGTGGCATAGGTATTGTAGATGTTCCCAAAGGAAATGGAATCCAAAACTAGAGGGCAAAGGTTTAAGGTGAGAGGGGAGAGATACAAAAGGGTCCAGGTGAACATTTTGTTCGCATGAGGGTGGAGAGTGTTTGAAATATTGGCAGAAGGACAGCCGTCTACAATTCTGCCTTTAAAAAAGTATTTAGATATTTATGTGGAGAAGATGGGTATAGAGGAATATGACCAAATTTGGGCAATGGGGCAGGCTTTGTGTAGTAAAAACTGGGCGGCATGGACAAGTTAGGCCAAAGCACCTATTTCCATGCGGTGAACATCGACCACTCTATCACCTGCCCCACCTCAGGATCTGTGTCGCTGCAGATTGGAGTTCTCCATCTAGATGTCCAAATCGGTTTGAAATTTTGCCGTGGGTGTCTGTCTCGATTTTTCCTATCGACAGTGAACTTTGAGGGAATGAAAGTATCTGAGGAACAGGAAGCAAATTACATTGAGGCAGAAGCTCGGCTGTGATTAAACTGAATGTTGGGGCAGGAATGATTATCCCCATTGTCTACCTATGTCGTAATTTGCGATCAGTTCCAGTTGCCACAGCACTCGCAGATGAAAATATCTGCGAGATAAGATTTTTAAGTTACAAGTTTTCAACAAGTATTTCAATGTCCTGGGATACAGTTCAATTATCTGGTCTGCACTGCCTGTGAGATTGGTGGAGGCAGATACAACAGTGGCTTTCAAATGTCAAAGCCAGAAACGACAGCAATCAAATGCATGCCTCTGGGAAAAGGTCGGTCGAGCGGGATTGAATGATCTGCTAATCTAAAGAGCCGCTGATGTTAAACGGAATTAATGTCCTCCTTCGGTACTTCACGCACTTTTATGTTTTTGGTCACGTCTGGCTGTGAGGTGATGTGCATCAACACCTGGAGTTTTCCCTGAATGTGACCTACCACTACGAGTAGGATAACGGTAATCCTTTTCTCCAATGTGTCCGTGGTTTAAGACAGCGTCAGCTTTAGCTCACTGGTTACTTCACAGCATCAACTTAATTGTAAGTTCGGACCTGTCTCACCATGGGCGCTACCTGGCGTTTTTAATATTTCCAAAACATGTGTGTTGCATAAATAAAAGCAGCAGACATTTATAATTTGAAGTTGGTGCATTTTGTATAGAGCGAACATTAACCTGTTTGAAAAAGATGCTTCTGCCACGACTTTATTTTCTGATCACACACTGTGGAAACCCAAGTTCGATTCCAGCTCTGTACAATAACTGACCTATCACACATTGTCAATTACTCACAACGTAAATTGTGGAAAAGAGCATTAACAATCATATATTATACATTTTGTGAAATTAAAGAACAAGATTGGTTCCGCAGGAAAATTGATTAAACCATTTTTTGTCCAAGTGAAACGCTGTTCCCCAGATCTCCAAGAACGCTCATGGAGTTCGAAAGCATCCTGTACCAAGCAGTGCGCTTGATTGCTCCTCCTGCCACAGGCATTCAATCCCTACAACAGCCATCCCAAAATGCACCACAATAACTCAACAAATTTCCTCTGGCAATTGTCCCTTAGACAGCACCTTCCATACCTACGACCACTATCATTTTGAAGAACTAGACAAGCCCCTACTTGGGAAAATCACCAACTGGAATTTCCCCTCAAAATCACTCATCACTCCCACTTGGACCCATATAAACGTTCCTTCGCGGTTACGGGTAAACAATCATTTAGCTTCCTCCATAAAAGCACGTTGGGTGTACCCAAACGTCACGAATTGCAACGTTTCAAGAAAGTAGCTCACCACTACCTTCTGAAGGGCAACTGGGAATGGGCAATAAATTCTGTCCTAACCAGCAACTTTCACATCCAGTAAAAGTGATCTTTTTAATTCATCGATGCTTTGAATTTCTGGGGCCTGGGATGAACTGTTCTGCATTCTTTAAAAATAAACAGAGAGTACTCAATTCGTTTTTTTTCAAATAAGGAGCAATTCCGTGTGGCCAATCCACCTATCATGCACATCTTTGGTTGTGGGGAGAATCCAATGCAAATATGGGGCCAATGCGCAACTCCACACGGACAGAAGGCAAGGTTTAGAGGAGATGAACGAGGCCAGTTTTTTTACACAGAGGGTAGTGGGTGCCTGGACTCGCTACCAGAGGGGGTGGTGGAAGCAGGGACGATAGTGACATTTAAGGGGCATCTTGACAAATACATGAATAGGATGGTAATAGGATGGGCACGGGAGCAATAGGTCAGAAGTAGAGAGCGTTGAGGGAGAACTAGGGAATAGGGACAGTGGGGCTCTGAAACAGAGCAGACAGGGAGATGTTGCTGAACACAGCGGATCTGGTGGCCTGAAGCGCATATGTTTTAATGCAAGAAGTATTACGGGTAAGGCAGATGAACTTAGAGCTTGGATTAGTACTTGTAATTATGATGTTGTTGCCATGACAGAGACCTGGTTGAGGGAAGGGCAGGATTGGCAGCTAAACGTTCCTGGATTTAGATGTTTCAGGCGGGATAGAGGGGGATGTAAAAGGGGAGGCGGAGTTGCGCTACTGGTTCGGGAGAATATCACAGCTGTACTGCGGGAGGACACCTCAGAGGGCAGTGAGGCTATATGGGTAGAGATCAGGAATAAGAAGGGTGAAGTCACAATGTTGGGGGTTTACGACAGGCCTCCCAACAGCCAGCGGGAGATAGAGGAGCAGATAGGTAGTCAGGTTTTGGAAAAGAGTAAAAACAACAGGGTTGTGGTGATGGGAGACTTCAACTTCCCCAATATTGACTGGGACTCACATAGTGCCAGGGGCTTAGACGGGGCGGAGTTTGTAAGGAGCATCCAGGAGGGCTTCTTAAAACAATATGTAGACAGTCCAACTCGGGAAGGGGCGGTACTGGACCTGGTATTGGGGAATGAGCCCGGCCAGGTGGTAGATATTTCAGTAGGGGAGCATTTCGGGAACAGTGACCACAATTCAGTAAGTTTTAAAGTACTGGTGGACAAGGATAAGAGTGGTCCTAGGATGAATGTGCTAAATTGGGGGAAGGCTAATTATAACAATATTAGGCGGGAACTGAAGAATATAGATTGGGAGCGGATGTTTGAGGGCAAATCAACATCTGACATGTGGGAGGCTTTCAAGTGTCAGCTGAAAGGAATTCAGGACCGGCATGTTCCTGTGAGGAAGAAGGATAAATACGGCAATTTTCGGGAACCTTGGATAACGAGAAATATTGTAGGCCTCGTCAAAAAGAAAAAGGAGGCATTTGTCAGGTCTAAAAGGCTGGGAACAGACGAAGCCTGCGTGGAATATAAGGAAAGTAGGAAGGAACTTAAGCAAGGAGTCAGGAGGGCTAGAAGGGGTCACGAAAAGTAATTGGCAAATAGGGTTAAGTAAAATCCCAAGGCTTTTTACACGTACATAAAAAGCAAGAGGGTAGCCAGGGAAAGGGTTGGCCCACTGAAGGATAGACAAGGGAATCTATGTGTGGAGCCAGAGGAAATGGGCGAGGTACTAAATGAATACTTTGCATCAGTCTTCACCAAAGAGAAGTAATTGGTAGATGTTGAGTCTGGAGAAGGGTGTGTAGATAGCCTGGGTCACATTGAGATCCAAAAAGACGAGGTGATGGGTGTCTTAAAAATATTAAGGTAGATAAGTCCCCAGGGCCTGATGGGATCTACCCCAGAATACTGAAGGAGGCTGGAGAGGAAATTGCTGAGGCCTTGACAGAAATCTGGATCCTCACTGTCTTCAGGGGATGTCCCGGAGGACTGGAGAATAGCGAATGTTGTTCCTCTGTTTAAGAAGGGTAGCAAGGATAATCCAGAGAACTACAGGCCGCTGAGCCTTACTTCAGTGGTAGGGAAATTACTGGAGAGATTTCTTCGAGACAGAATCTACTCCCATTTGGAAGCAAATGGACGTATTCGTGAGAGGTAGCATGGTTTTGTGAAGGGGAGGTCGTGTCTCATTAACTTGGTAGAGTTTTTCGAGTAGGTCACTAAGATGATTGATGCAGGTAGGGCAGTGGATGTTGTCTATATGGACTTCAGTAAGGCCTTTGACAAGGTCCCTCATGGTAGACTAGCACAAAAGGTGAAGTAACACGGGATCGGGGGAGCTGGCAAGGTGGATACAGAACTGGCTAGGTCATAGAACGCAGAGAGTAGCAATGGAAGGACGCTTTTCTAATTGGAGAGCTGTGACCAGTGGTGTTCCACAGTAATCAGTGTTGGGACCTTTGCTCTTTGTAGTATATATAAATGATTTGGAGGAAAATGTAACTGGTCTGATTAGTAAGTTTGCAGACGACACAAAGGTTGGTGGAATTGCGGATAGCGATGAGGACTGTCTGAGGATACAGCAGGATTTAGATTGTTTGGAGACTTGGGCGGAGAGATGGCAGATGGAGTTTAATCCGGACAAATGTGAGGTAATGCATTTTGGAAGGTCTAATGCAGGTAGGGAATATACAGTGAATGGTAGAACCCTCAAGAGTATTGAAAGTCAAAGAGATCCAGGAGTACAGGTCCACAGGTCATTGAAAGGGGCAACACAGGTGAAGAAGGTAGTCAAGAAGACATACGGAATGCTTGCCTTCATTGGCCGGGGCATTGAGTATAAGAATTGGCAAGTCATGTTGCAGCTGTATAGAACCTTATTTAGGCCACACTTGGAGTATAGTGTTCAATTCTGGTCGCCATACTACCAGAAGGATGTGGAGGCTTTAGAGAGGGTGCAGAAGAGATTTACCAGAATGTTGCCTGGTATGGAGGGCATTAGCTATGAGGAGCGGTTGAATAAACTCGGTTTGTTCTCAATGGAACGAAGGAGGTTGAGGGGAGACGTGATAGAGGTCTACAAAATTATGAGGGGCATAGACAGAGTGGATAGTCAGAGGCTTTTCACCAGGGTAGAGGGGTCAATTACTAGGGGGCATAGGTTTAAGTTGAGAGGGGCAAGGTTTAGAGTAGATGTACGAGGCAAGTTTTTTGCGCAGAGGGTAGTGGGTGCCTGGAGCTCGCTACCGGAGGAGGTGGTGGAAGCAGGGACGATAGTGACATTTAAGGGGCATCTTGACAAATACATGAATAGGATGGGAATAGAGGGATACGGACCCAGGAAGTGTAGAAGATTGTAGTTTAGACGGGCAGCATGGTCGGCACGAGCTTGGAAGGCCGAAGGGCTTGTTCCTGTGCTGTACATTTCTTTGTTATTTGTTCTTTGTAGAGGGATACGGACTCAGGACGTGTGGAAGATTGTAGTTTAGTCGGGCAGCATGGTCGGCACGGGCTTGGAGGGCCGAAGTGCCTGTTGCTGTCCTGTACATTTCTTTGTTCTTTGTTGACAGTGACCCAGAGCCGAGATCGAACTTGAGAACACGGCGTCGTGAGGCAACAGTGCTAACCACTGGGCCATTGTGCTGACTCGTTTGTCAGTTTAACGGTGGAATGAATCATGTAACTTCTACTTCAGAGGAAACTGGATCTAAGGTCTTTCTAAGAGCATGAATCCTGGGAGATAGAAACAATGTGCTTGCTGCAGTAAGGTGGAAGGGAGTGGTGTGCAATGTACTCCAGCATTAAATGCTCTCTCCCCCTTTCTCCCTTGACCACTCTCCTTTATTCTGTTTCTGTTTTGTTTCGATCGGTATCGGGTCAAGGTGTGATTTGCTGTGGGTCTCTTGATCAAGATATTCTTCAACATTTTTTCCAGTAAGACATATTCTGCGACTTTGTTGTTTTTTTTAACCTCTGCAAACATGATGAATAATCGGAAATTCACAACACAGAAGCGGCTCTTTGTTCCGCAATTACTGTGCCTGTCGCCATTATTACTATTATACAGATACATGGTAGAATAATTGAATACAGGAGTTTGGAGATCTTGCTTAACTTGAACAAGACATTGGGAAGGACACACTTGGAATACTGTGTACAGTTCTGGTCACCCTAATATTGAAAGGATGTTATTAACCTAGAATGAGGGCAGAAAAGATTTGCTAGGTTGCTACCGGGCTTGATGGATTGAGTTATAAGGAGAGGCTCGATAGGCTCGAACATTTTTCTTGGAGCCTCGGAGTGATCATGGCGGCGACTATAAAATAATGCGGGGCATAGATATTGTAGATGTTCCTAAAGGTGATGGAATCCAAACCTAGAGGGCCAAGGTTTAAGGTGCGAACGGAGAGATACAAAAGGATCCAGGTGAACATTTATTTCGAACTGAGGGTGGTGAGTGTTTGAAATATTGGCAGTAGTACAGCCGTCTACAATTCTGCCTTTTCATAAGTATTGAGATATTTATGTGGAGAAGATGGGTACAGAGGAATATCACCAAATGTGGGCAATCGGGCAGGCTTTGTGTCGTAAAAACTGGGAGGCATGGACAAGTTAGGCCGACGCACCTATTTCCATGCGGTGAGCTTCTACGAATCTGTCACCTGTCCCACTTTCCAGATCTGTGTCGCTGTAGATTGGAGTACTCCATCTATATGTCAAAATCGGTTTGAAATTTTGCTGTGGGTGTCTGCCTCGATTTTTCTTATCGACAGTGAACTTTGAGGGAATGAAAGTATCTGAGGAACAGGCAGCAAATGGCATTGAGGCAGAAGCTCAGCTGTGATTAAACTGAATGTTGGGGCAGGAATGATTATCCGCATAGTCTCCCAATGTTCTCATTTGCGATCAGTTCCAGTTGACACAGCACTCGCAGATGAAGATATCTGCGAGATAAGATTTTTAAGTTCCATGTTTCCAACAATTATTTCAATGTCCTGGGACACAGTTCAATTATCTGGTCTGCACTGCCTGTGAGATTGGTGGAGGCAGATACAACAGTGGCTTTCAAATGTCATTGCCAGAAACGACAGTAATCAAATGCATGCCTCTGGGAAAAGGTCGGTCGAGTGGGATTCAATGATCTGCTAATCTAAAGAGCCGCTGATGTTAAACAGAATGAATGTCCTCCTTCGGTACTTCACGCACTTTTATGTTTTTAGTCACGTCTGGCTGTAAGATGATGTGCATCAACACCTGGAGTTTTCCCTGAATGTGACCCACCACGGCGAGTAGGATCACGGTAATCCTTTTCTACAATGTGTCCGTGCTTTAATCCAGCGTCAGCTTTAGCTCACTGGTTACTTCACAGCATCAACTTAATTGTAAGTTCGGACCTGTCTCACCATGGGCGCTGCCTGGCGATTTTAATATTTCCAAAACATGTGTGGTGCATAAATAAAAGCAGCAGCACATTTATAATTGGAAGTTGGTGTATTTTGTTTTGAGCTAACATTAACCTGTTTGAAAAAGATGCTTATGCCACGTCTTTATTTTCTGATCTCATACTGCGGAAACCCAAGTTCGATTCCAGCTCTGTACAATAACTGACCTATCGCACATTGTCAATTACTCACAACGTAAATTGTGGGAAAGCGCATTAACAATCATCTATTATACATTTTGTGAAATTTCAGAACAAGATTGGTTCCGCAGGCAAATTGATTAATCCCTTTTTTGTCCAAGTGAAACGCTGTTCCCCAGATCTCCAAGAACGCTCAGGGAGTTCGAAAGCATCCCAGACCAAACAGTGCGCTTGATTGCTCCTCCTGCCACAGGCATTCAATCCCTCCAACATCCATCCCAAAATGCACTGCAATAACTCAACAAATGTCCTAAGGCAATTGCCCCTGAGACAGCACCTTCCATACCTACGACCACTATCATTTTGAAGAACTAGACAAGCCCCTACTTGGGAAAATCACCAACTGGAATTTCCCCTCAAAATCACTCACCACTCCCACTTGGACCCATATAAACGTTCCTTCGCGGTAACGGGAAAGAAAATCATTTAGCTTCCTCCATAAAAGCACGATGGGTGTACCCAATCTTCACGGACTGCAGCGTTTCAAGAAAGCAGCTCACCACCACCTTCTGAAGGGCAACTGGGAATGGGCAATAAATTCTGTCCTAACCAGCACCTTTCGCATCCAGTAAAAGTGATCTTTTTAATGCATTACATTTGGAATACTGTGTACAGTTCTGGTCACCCTAATATAGAAAGGATATTATTAACCTAGAATGAGGGCAGAAAAGATTTGCTAGGTTGCTACCGGACTTGATGGTTTTAGTTATCAGGAGAGGCTCGAACATTTTTCTTGGAGGCTCGGATTGATCATGACGGCGACAATAAAATAATGCGGGGCATAGATATTGTAGATATTCCCAAAGGTAATGGAATCCAAAAATAGAGGGCAAAGGTTAAAGGTGAGAGGGGTGAGATACAAAAGTGTCCAGGTGAACAATTTGTTCGCACTGAGGGTGGTGAGTGTTTGAAATATTGGCAGTAGTACAGCCGTCCACAATTCTGCCTTTTAAAACGTTTTTAGATATTTATGTGGAGAAGATGGGTACAGAGGAATATCACCAAATGTGAGCAATCGGGCAGGCTTTGTGCAGTAAAAACTGGGAGGCATGGACAAGTTTGGCCAAAGCACCTATTTCCATGCGGTGAACTTCGATGACTCTATCACCTGTCCCACCTTCCAGATCTGTGTCGCTGCAAATTGGAGTACTCCATCTATGTGTCCAAATCGGTTTAAAGTTTTGCTGTGGGTGTCTGCCTCGATTTTTCTTATCGACAGTGAACTTTGAGGGAATGAAAGTATCTGAGGAACAGGCAGCAAATTTCATTGAGGCAGAAGCTCAGCTGTGATCAAACTGAATGTTTGGGAAGGAATGATTATCCGCATAATCTCCCTATGTTCTCATTTGCTCTCTGTTCCAGTTGCCACAGCACTCACAGATGAAGATATCTGCGAAATAAGATTTTTAAGTTCCATGTTTCCAACAATTATTTCAATGTCCTGGGATACAGTTCAATTATCTGGTCTGCACTGCCTGTGAGATTGGTGGAGGCAGATACAACAGTGGCTTTCAAATGTCAATGCCAGAAACGACAGCAATCAAATTCATGCCTGTGGGGAAAGGTCGGTCGAGTGGGACTGAATTATCTGCTAATCTAAAGAGCCGCTGAGGTTAAACGGAATGAATGTCCTCCTTCGTCGGTACTTCACGCACTTTTATGTTTTTGGTCAAGTCTGGCTGTGAGGTGATGTGCATCAACACCTGGAGTTTTCCCTGAATGTTACCCACCACGGCGAGTAGGATCACGGTAATCATTTTCTACAATGTGTTCGTGGTTTAAGCCAGCGCCAGCTTTAGCTCACTGGTTACTTCACAGCATCAACTTAATTGTAAGTTCGGTCCTGTCTCACCGTGGGCGCTGCCTGGCGTTTTAAATATTTCCAAAACATGTGTGTTGCATAAATAAAAGCAGCAAACATTTATAATTGGAAATAGGTGTATTTTGTTTCGAGGTAACATTAACCTGTTTGAAAAAGTTGCATATGCCACGACTTTATTTTTTGATCTCACACTGTGGAAACCCAAGTTCGATTCCAGCTCTGTACAATAACTGACCTATCACACATTGTCAATTACTCACAACGTAAATTGTGGAAAAGAGCATTAACAATCATTTATTATACATTTTGTGAAATTTCAGAACTAGATTGGTTCCGCAGGCAAAATGATTGATCCATTTTTTGTCCAAGTGAAACGCTCTTCCCCAGATGTCCAAGAACGCTCAGGGAGTTCGAAAGCATCCCGTACCAAGCAGTGCGCTTGATTGCTCCTCCTGCCACAGGCATTCAATCCCTCTAATAGCCATCCCAAAATGCACCGCAATAACTCAACAAGTTTCCTGATGCAATTGTCCCTTAGACAGCACCTTCCATGCCTAAGACCACTATCATTTTGAAGAACTAGACAAGCCCCTACTTGGGAAAATCGCCAACTGGACTTTCACATCAAAATCACTCACCACTCCCACTTGGACCCATATAAACGTTCCTTCGCGGTAACGGGGGAAAAAAATCATTTAGCTTCCTCCATAAAAGCACGTTTGGTGTACCCAAACCTCACGGACTGCAACGTTTCAAGAAAGCAGCTCACCACCACCTTCTGAAGGGCAACTGGGAATGGGCAATAAATTCTGTCCTAACCAGCAACTTTCACATCCAGTAAAAGTGATCTTTTTAATGCATTGATTCTTTGAATTTCTGGGGCAAGGAATGAACGGTTCTGCATTCTTTAACAATAAATATATAGTACTCAATTCATTTTTCTCAAATAAGGGGCAATTTCGTGTGGCCAATCCACCTATCATGCACATCTTTGGTTGTGGAGGAGAATCCAACGCAAATACGGGGCAATGTGCAAACTCCAGACGGACAGAAGGCAAGGTTTAGAGTAGATGAAAGAGGCAAGTTTTTTTACACAGAGGGTAGTGGGTGCCTGGAACTCGCTACGGAAGGAGGTGGTGGAAGCAGGGACGATAGTGACATTTAAGGGGCATCTTGACAAATACATGAATAGGATGGGAATAGAGGGATACGGACCCAGGACGTGTAGAATATTGTAGTTTAGTCGGGCAGCATGATCAGCACGGGCTTGGAGGGCCGAAGGGCCTTTTCCTGTGCCTTTCTTTGTTCTTTGTTCTTTGTTGACAGTGACCCAGAGCCGAGATCGAACTTGAGAACACGGCGTCGTGAGGCAGCGGGGCTCACCACTGGGCCATTGTGCTGTCTCGTTTGTCGGTCTAACGGTGGAATGAATCATGTAACTTCTACTTCAGAGGAAACTGGATCTAAGGATTTCTAAGAGCATGAATCCTGGAAGATAGAAACAATGTGCTTGCTGCAGTAAGGTGGAAGGGAGTGGTGTGCAATGTACTCCAGCATTAAACGCTCTCTCCCCCTTTCTGTATTTACCACTCTCCTTTATTCTGTTTCTGTTTTGTTTCTATTAGTATCGGGTGAAGATTTGATTAGCTGTGAGTCTCTTGATCAAGATATTCTTCTACATTTTTTCCAGTCAGACTCATTCTGCGACTTTGTTGTTTTTTTTAACCTCTGCAAACATGATGAATAATTGGAAATTCACAACATAGAAGCGGCTCTTTGTTCCGCAATTACTGTGTCTGTCGCCATTATTACTATTATACACATACATGGTCAGATAATTGAATACAGGAGTTTGGAGATCTTGCTTAACTTGAACAAGACATTGGGAAGGAAACACTTGGATACTGTGTACAGTTCTGGTCACTCTAATATAGAAAGGATGTTATTAACCTAGAATGAGGGCAGAAAATATTTACTAGTTTGCTACCGGACTTGATGGTTTGAGTTATAAGGAGAGGCTCGATAGGCTCGAACATTTTTCTTGGAGCCTCGGAGTGATCATGACGGCGACTATAAAATAATGCGGGGCATTGATATTGTAGATGTTCCCAAAGGTAATGGAATCCAAACCTAGAGGGCAAAGGTTTAAGTTGCGAGGGGAGAGATACAAAAGGGTCCAGGTGAACATATTTTCGCACTGAGGGTGGTGAGTGTTTGAAATATTGGCAGTAGTACAGCCGTCTACAATTCTGCCTTTTAATAAGTATTTAGATATTTATGTGGAGAAGATGGGCACAGAGGAATATGACCAAATGTGGGCAATCGGGCAGGCTTTGTGTAGTAAAAACTGGGAGGCATGGACAAGATAGGCCGGCGCACCTATTCCCATGCGGCGAACTTCGATGAATCTATCACCTGTCCCACTTTCCAGATCTGTGTCGCTGCAGATTGGAGTACTCCATCTATATGTCAAAATCGGTTTGAAATGTTGCTGTGGGTGTCTGACTCGATTTTCCTTATCGACAGTGAACTTTGAGAGAATGAAAGTATCTGAGCAACAGGAAGCAAATTACACTGAGGCAGAAGCTCGGCTGTGATTAAACTGAATATTGGGGCAGGAATGATTATCTGCATAGTCTACCTATGTTGTAATTTGCGATCAGTTCCAGTTGCCACAGCACTCTAGATGAAGATATCTGCGAGATAAGATTTTTAAGTTACATGTTTCCAACAATTTTTTCAATGTCCTGGGACACAGTTCAATTATCTGGTCTGCACTGCCTGTGAGATTGGTGGAGGCAGATACAACAGTGGCTTTAAAATGTCAAAGCCAGAAACGACAGCAATCAAATGCATGCCTCTGGGAAAAGGTCGGTCGAGCGGGATTGAAGGATCTGCTAATCTAAAGAGCCGCTGATGTTAAACGGAATGAATGTCCTCCTTCGGTACTTCACGGACTTTTATGTTTTTGGTCACGTCTGGCTGTGAGATGATGTGCATCAACACCTGGAGTTTTCCCTGAATGTGACCCACCACGGCGAGTAGGATCACGGTAATCCTTTCCTACAATGTGTTCGTCGTTTAAGCCAGCGCCAGCTTTAGCTCACTGGTTACTTCACAGCATCAACTTAATTGTAAGTTCGGTCCTGTCTCACCGTGGGCGCTGCCTGGCGTTTTAAATATTTCCAAAACATGTGTGTTGCATAAATAAAAGCAGCAGACATTTATAATTGGAAATAGGTGTATTTTGTTTCGAGGTAACATTAACCTGTTTGAAAAAGTTGCATATGCCACGACTTTATTTTTTGATCTCACACTGTGGAAACCCAAGTTCGATTCCAGCTCTGTACAATAACTGACCTATCACACATTGTCAATTACTCACAACGTAAATTGTGGAAAAGAGCATTAACAATCATTTATTATACATTTTGTGAAATTTCAGAACTAGATTGGTTCCGCAGGCAAAATGATTGATCCATTTTTTGTCCAAGTGAAACGCTCTTCCCCAGATGTCCAAGAACGCTCAGGGAGTTCGAAAGCATCCCGTACCAAGCAGTGCGCTTGATTGCTCCTCCTGCCACAGGCATTCAATCCCTCTAATAGCCATCCCAAAATGCACCGCAATAACTCAACAAGTTTCCTGATGCAATTGTCCCTGAGACAGCACCTTCCATGCCTAAGACTACTATCATTTTGAAGAACTAGACAAGCCCCTACTTGGGAAAATCGCCAACTGGACTTTCACATCAAAATCACTCACCACTCCCACTTGGACCCATATAAACGTTCCTTCGCGGTAACGGGGGCAAAAAATCATTTAGCTTCCTCCATAAAAGCACGTTTGGTGTACCCAAACCTCACGGACTGCAACGTTTCAAGAAAGCAGCTCACCACCACCTTCTGAAGGGCAACTGGGAATGGGCAATAAATTCTGTCCTAACCAGCAACTTTCACATCCAGTAAAAGTGATCTTTTTAATGCATTGATTCTTTGAATTTCTGGGGCAAGGAATGAACGGTTCTGCATTCTTTAACAATAAATATATAGTACTCAATTCATTTTTTTCAAATAAGGGGCAATTTCGTGTGGCCAATCCACCTATCATGCACATCTTTGGTTGTGGAGGAGAATCCAACGCAAATACGGGGCAATGTGCAAACTCCAGACGGACAGAAGGCAAGGTTTAGAGTAGATGAAAGAGGCAAGTTTTTTTACACAGAGGGTAGTGGGTGCCTGGAACTCGCTACGGAAGGAGGTGGTGGAAGCAGGGACGATAGTGACATTTAAGGGGCATCTTGACAAATACATGAATAGGATGGGAATAGAGGGATACGGACCCAGGACGTGTAGAATATTGTAGTTTAGTCGGGCAGCATGATCAGCACGGGCTTGGAGGGCCGAAGGGCCTTTTCCTGTGCTGTACCTTTCTTTGTTCTTTGTTCTTTGTTGACAGTGACCCAGAGCCGAGATCGAACTTGAGAACACGGCGTCGTGAGGCAGCGGGGCTCACCACTGGGCCATTGTGCTGTCTCGTTTGTCGGTCTAACGGTGGAATGAATCATGTAACTTCTACTTCAGAGGAAACTGGATCTAAGGATTTCTAAGAGCATGAATCCTGGAAGATAGAAACAATGTGCTTGCTGCAGTAAGGTGGAAGGGAGTGGTGTGCAATGTACTCCAGCATTAAACGCTCTCTCCCCCTTTCTGTATTTACCACTCTCCTTTATTCTGTTTCTGTTTTGTTTCTATTAGTATCGGGTGAAGATTTGATTAGCTGTGAGTCTCTTGATCAAGATATTCTTCTACATTTTTTCCAGTCAGACTCATTCTGCGACTTTGTTGTTTTTTTTAACCTCTGCAAACATGATGAATAATTGGAAATTCACAACATAGAAGCGGCTCTTTGTTCCGCAATTACTGTGTCTGTCGCCATTATTACTATTATACACATACATGGTCAGATAATTGAATACAGGAGTTTGGAGATCTTGCTTAACTTGAACAAGACATTGGGAAGGAAACACTTGGATACTGTGTACAGTTCTGGTCACTCTAATATAGAAAGGATGTTATTAACCTAGAATGAGGGCAGAAAATATTTACTAGTTTGCTACCGGACTTGATGGTTTGAGTTATAAGGAGAGGCTCGATAGGCTCGAACATTTTTCTTGGAGCCTCGGAGTGATCATGACGGCGACTATAAAATAATGCGGGGCATTGATATTGTAGATGTTCCCAAAGGTAATGGAATCCAAACCTAGAGGGCAAAGGTTTAAGTTGCGAGGGGAGAGATACAAAAGGGTCCAGGTGAACATATTTTCGCACTGAGGGTGGTGAGTGTTTGAAATATTGGCAGTAGTACAGCCGTCTACAATTCTGCCTTTTAATAAGTATTTAGATATTTATGTGGAGAAGATGGGCACAGAGGAATATGACCAAATGTGGGCAATCGGGCAGTTGTGTAGTAAAAACTGGGAGGCATGGACAAGATAGGCCGGCGCACCTATTCCCATGCGGCGAACCTCGATGAATCTATCACCTGTCCCACTTTCCAGATCTGTGTCGCTGCAGATTGGAGTACTCCATCTATATGTCAAAATCGGTTTGAAATGTTGCTGTGGGTGTCTGACTCGATTTTCCTTATCGACAGTGAACTTTGAGAGAATGAAAGTATCTGTGGAACAGGAAGCAAATTACACTGAGGCAGAAGCTCGGCTGTGATTAAACTGAATATTGGGGCAGGAATGATTATCTGCATAGTCTACCTATGTTGTAATTTGCGATCAGTTCCAGTTGCCACAGCACTCGCAGATGAAGATATCTGCGAGATAAGATTTTTAAGTTACATGTTTCCAACAATTTTTTCAATGCCCTGGGACACAGTTCAATTATCTGGTCTGCACTGCCTGTGAGATTGGTGGAGGCAGATACAACAGTGGCTTTAAAATGTCAAAGCCAGAAACGACAGCAATCAAATGCATGCCTCTGGGAAAAGGTCGGTCGAGCGGGATTGAAGGATCTGCTAATCTAAAGAGCCGCTGATGTTAAACGGAATGAATGTCCTCCTTCGGTACTTCACGGACTTTTATGTTTTTGGTCACGTCTGACTGTGAGATGATGTGCATCAACACCTGGAGTTTTCCCTGAATGTGACCCACCACGGCGAGTAGGATAACGGTAATCCTTTTCTACAATGTGTCAGTGCTTTAAACCAGCGTCAGCTTTAGCTCACTGGTTACTTTACAGCATCAACTTAATTGTAAGTTCGGACCTGTCTCACCATGGGCGCTGCCTGGCGTTTTTAATATTTCCAAAACATGTGTGTTGCATAAATAAAAGCAGCAGCACATCTTTAATTGGAAGTTGGTGTATTTTGTTTTGAGCTAACATTAACCTGTTTGAAAAAGATGCTTATGCCACGTCTTTATTTTCTGATCTCACACTTCGGAAACCAAAAATTCGTTTCCAGCTCTCTACAATAACTGACCTATCACACATTGTCAATTACTCACAACGTAAGTTGTGGAAAAGAGCATTAACAATCATCTATTATCCATTTTTTGAAATTTCGGAACACAATTGGTTCCGCAGGCAAATTGATTAATCCATTTTTTGTCCAAGTGAAATGCTGTTCCCCAGATCTTCAAGAACGCTCAGGGAGTTCGAAAGCATCCAGGACCAAGCAGTGCGCTTGATTGCTCCTCCTGCCACAGGCATTCAATCCCTCCAACAGCCATCCCAAAATGCACCGCAATAACGCAACAAATTTCCTCGGGCAATTGTCCCTTAGACAGCACCTTCCATACCTACGACCACTATCATTTTGAATAACTAGACAAGCCACTACTTGGGACAATCACCAACTGGAATTTCCCATCAAAATCACTCACCACTCCCACTTGGACCCATATATACGTTCCTTCGCGGTAACGGGGGAAAAAAGTCATTTAGCTTCCTCCATAAAAGCACGTTGGGTGTACCCAAACCTCACGGCCTGCAACGTTTCAAAACAACAGCTCACCACCACCTTCTGAAGGGCAACTGGGAATGGGCAATGCATCCTAATCCTGTCCCAACCAGCAACTTTCACATCCAGTGCTGTCCCCACCCCCGACTTTCTGTCAGGAATGTCCCCCTCGGTGTGTTTCCTGTATCTGCTAAGGAAGACACTTGGCCTGTCGATGGTTATGTTACTTCAGCAGACAGCCACAGATTCACAATGTCCTGTCGTTATTTCTGTCTTTGTTTGACATTTGTTCCCTCTGAATTTCTGACATGTTGGGAATGACCATTCGTCTGTCGCCTTAGGAAGGCTTTCCATAGAATGAGTAAAAACCAGCAAGAAATCACAGAATGTGAGTTAAACACAACTTCATTCCTGCTTCCATGTTGAGAGAAGATTCCTGGCCAGACAAACAAAGCTCATTGCAAAGTTTCAATTCATATTTTACTTGTTGTTCACGGACAGATTTCTTTCATGAGCTGCTTGAGAAATTTGGATTCAATTTCATTTACTCACTCTGTGAGATGTAAAGTTTATTCTTGAATAAATACAGGGTCATCGGCAACAACATCATTTTATTAGACAAGGAGGTTCAATGAGATCTTTCACTGAAATCCTCTGATGTCAATTCCTCAGATTAGAATTTATAATGAAACAATTTATATTCAATGAAAACGGTCAGTTTGATAACCCCAACTGCTTTCTGTTACCTCGCCCCTCACGCTCCTCTCTCACCTTGTTTTTAATTTGGGGAATTCTGCAGGCAGCTTGTGCACAGGAAGAGCCCCAAAAATGGTGGCACTTTCAAAATTAAGTTCAGAGTCTCCGAAGATGGATTTCTTTCTCTCTTTCTACTTGAACATGTACAAACTGACAGCAGGCATATTGATTGCACAATAAGATTCCACAATCAGAAATGTGATCATGGTGGAAAATTCCCCCACGTCCCCTGTGGAAAGGATGAATTAACTCCCTCATTCCCACCTTTAAGTTTAAGACTTTTAACTCAAGACCTTCAAACCCATTTTGCAGTCCGTGAGCTAATTTTTTTTAAATGTGGTCATTATTGCTGTGTTTTTTGAAAATATTATCATTCCGATGAGGACGGACATAACAAAATACAATCAGTCACAACACAAACAAAATACTATTCTCCTCATTTGAGATTTATTCCTTTATTTCCATTAAACCTTTCCCCACTTCCCTCCCCTTACCCACTGGCAACAAACAGATCTGTAAATAGAGACAAGAACAGCTTCCATCTCGTCCAGAACCCCCCACCTGAGCCACAAAGGGCTAACTTTAGTTTCTCAAGTTTAAGGAATTCCGCAATATCCCTCAACCATGTCGATATTTTTGGCGGATCTTCTGACTTCCCTTCCAATACAATTAGCCTCCGGGCGATCAATGTGGCAAAGGCCACCACATCGGCCCCGTCCACATCGATGCTTTGAATTTCTGGGGCGTGGGTTGAACTGTTCTGCATTCTTTAAAAATAAACAGAGAGTACTCAATTCATTTTTTTCAAATAAGGGGCAATTTCGTGTGGCCAATCCACCTATCATGCACATCTTTGCTTGTGGGGGAGAATCCAACGCAAATACGGGGCCAATGTGCAAACTCCACACCGACAGAAGGGCAAGGTTTAGAGTAGATGAACGAGGCAAGTTTTTTTACGCAGAGGGTAGTGGGTGCCTGGAACTCGCTACCGGAGGAGGCGGTGAAAGCACGGACGATAGTGACATTTAAGGGGCATCTTGACAAATGCATGAATAGGATGGGAATAGAGGGATACGGACCCAGGACGTGTAGAAGATTATTGCAACTTACAGGATACTGCGAGGCCTGGAGCGAGTAGACGTGGAGAGGATGTTTCCACTTGTAGGAAACGCTGGAAGCAGAGGACACAACGTCAGACGAAAGAGATGAGTCTTTAAAACAGAGATGAGGAGGAATTTCTTCAGCCAGAGGGTAGTGAATCTGTGGAACTCTTTACCGCAGAAGGCTTTGGAGGGCAATTCACTGAGTGTGTTCAGACATAGATAAATTCTCACACGGGCCTGGCTGTCTTCGCTCTGGTCTGTTCCTGCTTGTCACCGATCCTATCCCAGCGAAACAAGGTCCAATTGCCTGCACAAGTGACGACCCATCAAAAGCGGACATTAGTTGCGTGGTAGCGTGCGGAATGGTCCTACAGAAGAACAGATTAATCAGGGGGTCAGGGGTTATGGGGAGAAGGCACGAGAATTGGGTTGAGAAAATTATCAGCCATGATTGAATGGGGGAGCATTCTCGATGGGCCTATGTCTTATGGTAATATCAGACTTAATAATCCGGGAGGTGAGGGGGGTCAGAATGAGCAAAGGAGAATCGCTGTGACAAGATGGGGACAAACAAATGTGAAAGAACAAACCGCCTGGAAGAAGGAACTGCTCTACGTTTGCAGATGATACAAAGATCTGTAAAAGGACAGATAGTACTGAAGAATCAGGCGGGAAGCAGAAGGGTTTGCATAGGGAAGCAGAATGGGAAAATGCAATGTGGAAAAGTTTGGCGTTATGCACTTTGGAAGGGAACTGGAGGAACAGAAATTCAGAAGCACAAAGGAACTTAGGAATCCTTGTTCACGATTCTCTTAAGGTTAATGGGCATGTCAAATTGGCAGTTAGGATGCAATGTCAGCATTCATGTCAAGAGGGCTAGAATACAAGACCAGAGATGTACTTCTGAGGCTGTATAAGGTTCTGGTCAGACCCCATTTGGACTATTGTGAGCAGTTTTCGGCCACGTATCTAAGGAAGAATGTCCTGGCCTTGGAAAGGGTCCAGAGCAGGTTCACAAGGAAGATCCTTGGAGAATGAAAGGTTTTGTCATATGAGGAAAGGTTGCGGACTCTGGGTCTGTACTCATTGGAGTTCAGAAGGATGAGGGGGAATCGTATTGAAACTGACATGTGCTGCGAGGCCTGGATAGAGTGGACTTGGAGTGGCTGTTTCCACTTGCAGGAAAATCTAGAACCAGAGGACACAATCTCAGACTAAAGGGACGACCCTTTCATACAGAGATGAGGAAGAATTTCTTCAGCTAGAGGGTGGTGAATCTGTGGAACTCTTGGGGCCGAATCACTGAGTGTATTTGAGACGGAGATAGATAGGTTATTGATTAATAAGGGGATCAGGGGTTATGGGGAGAATGTAGGAGACTGGGGATGAGAAAAATATCAGCCATGATTGAATGGCAGAGCAGACTTGATGGGCCGAGTGGCCTAATTTTGCTCCAATGTCTTATGATCTTTCATACAGAATAACAGATTCCCAAGAGTGAGTTCCAGATAGGGATTCATTTGCCTCACAATGCCATGCTCCCTGATGAATTCCAAACCTTAGAAACTGATTGTGTGCAGAGACTTTCTCCCCGTGTCTGTGTGGGTTTCCTCCGGGTGACCCGGCTTCCTCCCAAAGTCCAGCGATGTGCAGGTTAGGGGGATTGGCCATGATAAATGTGCAGGACCACGGGGTACGATGCAGCTTGGACCGAGGGCGAGTGCCCTTTCGGAGTCCTGTACAGAATCGATGGGTCGAATGGCCTCCTGCATCACTGCAGTGACACAGAGAGAATCATGGGATTAACAGTACAGAAGCAGGCCATTTGGCCGATCAATTCTGCACCGGCCCTTAGAAAGACCTCCCCACTTATGCCCTCGCCTCCATTTTATCCCCATACCCAATACCTGCACACTAAGGGATAATTGATCATGGTAAATCCACCTAACCTGCACATCTTTGGACTGTGAGAGGAAACCGCAGTTCCCGGATGAAACCCACACAGGCACTGGAAAGTAGTTCGAACTCCACACAGACAGTGACCCGAGGCCGGAATTGAACCCGGTCCCTGGAGCTGTGAGGCAGCAGTGCAAACCACTCTGCCGCTCGAAGGTAGGACCAAGAGCGCGGCAGAAACCGATTAGACCTCACACTTAATTGTAGGGATTTCCTGCTCTCTCTCTTTTTCAAAAATATTTACTTTGTGTTTCTGATGTGTCGGAGACATCAACATCACTGAAACAATTCACCGTCTCGGGACACATACTGTAAATAGCTTCTGTCAGTAAATTTACACTTGACTTCGGCACAAAACAGAAATGTCGATTCAAGCATTCCCAACCCCATATCCCTGTAAATATAAAACATACTCACATTTCCAGAAATATATGAAGTAGGAATTGATTTCAGCAGTTTTTTAGAGACATTTTTCCAAAGAACGAAACATTCATAAATTTTGCCCAAATTGTTTTAAAGTCTATTTCAAAGTCCTTGCAATTTTTTCTCAAATTCTGTGGAAAAACTGCTCATCTCTTAAACTGTACGGGAGTTTCAGGTATACAGAGTGAGAGGGAGAGAAACACAGGATGGGAGAGAGGGGACACAGAGACAGGGAGAGTGAGAAAGAGAGAGTGAGAGACCCGGAGAGAGAGACACACACACACAGACAGACACATAAAGGCAGACGCACAGAGATATAGAGAAGAATATATTCAGAGATAAATACAGAGAGCGAGATGTAAACAGAGAGGGCCACAGTGAGAGGGTCAGTGAAAGAAGCGGACAGAAACACATGGAAAGAGATACGTGGAGAGAGATACACGGCGAGCGAGTCATGGCGATAGGGACACGGAGAGAAGGACATGGAGAGGTTGACAAAGAGAGAAGAATACAGAAAGACGGACAAAGATAGAGAGGCAGAGGGAGACAGAGATAGGGACACGGACAGAGTGGCGCACAGAGACAGACAAAGAGACAGACACAGGGGCAGAGAGGGAGACACGGGGCCAGTGGGGCAGAAAGGGAGGAACAGAGGAAGGGTGATGGAAATTTGGAGCTGGTGTAGGCCATTCGGCCCTTCGAGCCTGCTCCGCTATGCAATGTGATCATGACCGATCCTCGATTTCACTGTCATATTGCGCTGCCTCCACATTCCTCTTGGTGCCATTAAAATCAAATATATATATATATGTTTCTATCTTCAATTCATTCAGTGACTTGGCCTCCATTGCCTTCTGGGGTCGAATATTCCACAGGCTGACTACCCTCTGAGTGAAGGAATATTTCCTAATCTTAGTCCTATAAATGGTCTATCCCGTATCCTTGAACTGTGTCCCCTGCTCCTTGGCTCCCGAACCAGGTAATACATCCTTCCTGCCTCTAGTCTGTCTTTACCTGCAAGAATTGAATGCGTTTCAATCAGATCTGAAATTGGGCACAATTGTTCCTCTCTCTCTTCGTAGTACAGTGCCACCAATCAGCTATCAGGCGAAAAAAACCTTCCCAATGGCAACTCTACCCTTCTTAGGTAGGGAGAGTAAAACTGCACGCAATATTCAAGGTGTTGCCTCACCTAGTGTCGGTATAACTGCACTCGGACAGCAGATATAGAATAAAGCACCTTCTACACTGTCCCATCGCAACATCCCAGGACTGGTACAGGACGGGGTTAGATACAGAGCAAACCTCCCTCTACACTGTCCCCCATCAAACACTGCCAGCATGGGTACAGCACGGGGTTAGATATAGATAAAAGCTGCCTCTACACTGTCCCCATCAAACACTCCCAGGAGAAGTACAGCACAGGGTGTGATACAAGGAACAAACAACAAAGAAAAGTACAGCACTTGAGCAGGCTCTTCGACACTCCAAGCCTGCGCCGACCATGCTGCCCGCCAAAACTAAACTCTTCTACACTTCCGGGGTCCGTATCCCTCTATTACCATCATATTCATGTATTTGTCAAGATGCCCCTTAAACGTCACTATCGTCCCTGCTTCCACCACCTCCTCCGGCAGCGAGTTCCAGGCACCCACTACACTCTGTGTAAAAAAACTTCCCTCGCACATTTCCTTGAAACCTTGCCCCTCGCACCTTAAACATATGCCCCTGCCCCCCCCCCCCCCCCCCACCCCCAGTCATTGACCCCTCTATCCTGGGAAAAAGTCTCTGGCATTCACTCTGTCTATGCCCCTAATGATTTTGTAGACCATGATCAGGTCGCCCCTCAACCTTCTTCTTTCCAGTGAGAACAAACAAGTTTATTCAACCGCTCCTCATAGCTAATGCCCTCCATACCAGGCAACATCCTGGTAACTCTATTCTGCACGCGCTCTAAAGCCTTCACATCCTTCTGGTAGTGTGGCGACCAGAATTGAACACTATACTCCAAGTGTGGCCCAAATAAGGTTCTACACAGCTGCAACATGACTTGCCAATTTTTATACCCAATGCCCCGGCCAATGAAGGAAAGAATGCCGTATTCCTTCTTGACTACCTTCTCCACCTGTTTACCCCTTTCAATGTCCTGTGGACCTGTACACCTAGAACTCTCTGACTGTCAATACTCTTGCGGGTTCTACCATTCACTGTGTATTCCCTACCTGTATTAGACCTTCCAAAATGCATTACCTCACATTTGTCCAGATTAAACTCCATCTGCCATCTCGCCGCCCAAGTCTGCAAACGATTTAAATCCTGCTGTATCCGCTGACAGTCCTCATCGCTATCCGCAATTTCACCAACCTTTGTGTCATCCGCAAACTTACTAATCAGACCAGTTACATTTTCCTCCAAATCATTTATATATACTGTGAACAGCAAAGGTACCAGCACTGATCCCTGCGGCACACCACTAGTCATAGCCCTCCAGTCATAAATGAACCCTTCCATTGCTACTCTCTGTCTTCTATGACCTAGCCAGTTCTGTATCCACCTTGCCAGCTCACCTCTGATCCCGTGTGACTTCACCTTTTGTACCAGTCTGCCATGAGGAACCTTGTCTGAAGTCCATATTGACAACATCCACTACCTACCTGCATCATCTTTGTGAGCTCCTCGAAAAACTCTATCAAGTTATTAAGACATGACGTTCCCTTCACAAAACCGTGCTGCCTCTCGCGAATACGACCCCTTGCTTCCAAATGGGAGTAGATCCTGCCTCGAAGAATTCTCTCCAGTAATTTCCCTACCACTGACTTAAGGCTCACCGACCTGTCGTTTCCTGGATTATCTTTGCTACCCATCTTAAACAAAGGAACATCATTGGCTATTCTCCGGTCCTCCGGGACATCACCTGAAGACAGTGAGGAACCAAAGATTTCTGACAAGGCCTCAACAATTTCCTCTCTTGCCTCCTTCAGTGTTCTTGGGTAGTTTCCACAGGCCCTGGGGACTGAACCACCAGAATAGTTTTCAAGACGCCCAAAAACTCCTCTTTTTGGACCTCAATGGGACCTAGGCTATCTACACACCCTTCACCAGACTCAACATCCACTAATTCCTTCTCTTTGGTGAATACTGATGCAAAGTATTCATTTAGTATGCGCCCATTTCCTCTGGTTCCACACAGATTCATCCCCTGTCCTTCAGTGGGCCAACCTTTTCCCTGGTTACCCTCTTGCTTTTTATGTACGCGTAAAACGCCTTGGGATTTTCCTTAAACCAATTTGCCAATGACTTTTCGTGACATCCTTAACTCTCTTGACTCCTTGCTTAAGTTCCTTCCTACTTTCCTTATATTCCACACAGGCTTCGTCTGTGCCCAGCTTTCGAGCCCTGACAAATGCCTCCTTTTTTCTTTTACCCTCAAACATCCGCCCCAACCTATGTTCTTCAATTACCGCCTCTTATTGTTATAATTAGGCTTCCCCCAATTTACCACATTCACCCCAGGGCCACTCATATCCTTGTCCACCATCATTTGCAAACTTACTGAATTATGGTCAATGTTTCCGCAATGCTCCCCGACTAAAACTTCTGCAACCTGGACGGTCTCAATCCCCAATACCAGGACAGTACAGCCCCTTCCCTAGTTGGGCTATCTGCATGTTGTTTTAAGAAGCCCTCCTGGATGCTCATTACAAACTGCCCCGTCCAAGCCCCTAGCACTAATTGAGTCCCAGTTAATTTTGGTGAAGGTAAAGTTTCCCATCACAACAACCCTATTACTTTTCATCTTTTCCAAAATCTGTCTACCTATCTGCTCCTCTATGCCCTTCTGGCTGCTGGTGGCCTGTGGTGAACCCCCAACATTGTGACTGTATCCTTCTTATTCATGATCTCTACCTACATAGCCTCGCTGCTGTCTGAGGTGCCCTACCGCAGTGCAGCTGTGACATTCTCCCTAACCAGTCGCGCAACTCCTCCGGCCCTGTTTCCTCCCCCTCTATCCAACCTGAAACATCTAATTCCTGGAATGTTTAGCTGCCAATCCTGTCCTTCCCTCAACCAGGTCTCTATAATGGCAACAACATCATAGTTCTAAACACTAATCCAAGCTCTAAGTTCATCTGCCTTAGCTGTCATACTTCTTGCATTAAAACATATGCACTTCAGGCCACCAGTCCCGCTGTTTTCAGCAACATCTCTATGTTTGCTCTTCCTCAGAGCCATAGTGGCCCTATTTCCTAGTTCTCCCTCATTTCTTTGACCTCTTGCTCCGGTGCCCAACAACTGCCATACTAGTTTAAACCCTCCCGTGTGACACTAGCTAACCTCGCGTCCAGTATATTTATGCCTCTCCAGTGCAAATACAATCCGTCCTTCTTATGAAGGTCACAGCTGCCTCGGAAGAGCTCCCTGTGGTCCAGATAACTGAAACCCACCCTCCGACACCAGCTATTTAGCCACGTGTTTAGCTGCTCTATCTTCCTATTTCTAGCCTCACTGGCACGTGGCACAGGGAATAATCCTGAGATTACAACCCTTGAGGTCCTGTCTTTTTAATTTCTTCCTAGCTCCCTGAACTTCTGCTGCGGGTCCCCTTCCTGCCTATGTCGTTCGTACCAATATGTACAACGACCTCTGCCTGTTTGCCCTCCCCTTCAGGATGCCCGCTACCCGTTCAGAGACAACCTGGACCCTGGCACAAGGGAGGCAACATACCATCCAGGAATCTCTTTTACGTCCGCAGAAACGCATCTCTGTGCCTCTGACTATAGAGTCCACTATGACTATTGCTCTTCTGCGCTTTGACCCTGCTGAACATCAGAACCAGCCGTGGTGCCACTGACTGGCTGCTGCTGTTTTCCCCTGATAGGCTATTCCCCCCGATAGTACCCAAAGCTTGAAAGCATATGTTTTAAAGCTCGGTCTATATTGTCTACATCAAACACTTCCAGGACAGGTACAGCACGGGGTTAGACAGAGTAAAGCTCACTCTACACTTTCCCTCATCAAGCACTGCCAAGACATGTACAGCACGGGATTAGATACAGAGTAAAGCTCTCTCTACACTGTCCCATCAAAAACTCTCACAGGACAGGTACAGCACGGGGTTAGATACAGAGTAAATCTCCCTCAACACTGTCCCCATCAAACACTCCCCGGCCAGGTGCAGCACGGGGTTAGATACAGAGTAAAGCTCCCTCGACACTGTCCCCATCAAACACTCCCAGGACAGGTACAGCACGGGGTTAGATACAGAGTAAAGCTCCCTCGACACTGTCCCCATCAAACACTCCCAGGACAGGTACAGCACGGGGTTAGACACAGAGTAAAGCTCCCTCGGCAGTGTACCCATCAAACACTCCCAGGGCAGGTCCAGGCCGGCGTGAGATACAGAGTAATCCTCCCGCTACACTGTCCCCATCAAACACTCCCAGAACAGGTACAGCACGGGGTTAGATACAGAGTAAAGCTCCCTCTACACTTTCCCCATCAAACACTCCCAGGACAGGTACAGCACGGGGTTAGATACAAAATTAAGCTCCCTCTACCCTGTGGCCATCAATCACTCCCAGGACATGTACAACACGGGGTTAGATACATATAAGGCACCCTCTACACTGTCCCTTCAAACTCTCCAAGGACAGATACAGCACAGGATTAGATGCAGAGTAAAGATCCCTCTGCACTGTCAACATCAAACACTCTCAGGGCAGGTACAGAACGTAAGAACATAAGAACTAGGAGCAGGAGTAGGCCATCTGGCCCCTCGAGCCTATTCCGCCATTGAATGAGATCATGGTTGATCTTTCGTGGACACAGCTCCACTTTCCGGCCCGAACATCATCACCCTTAATCCCTTTATTCTTCAAAAAACTATCTATATTTATCTTAAAAACATTTAATGAAGAAGCATCAACTGCTTCACTGGGCAAGGAATTCCATAGATTCACAACCCTTTGGTTGAAGAAGTTCCTCCTAAGATCAGTCCTAAATCTACTTCCTCTTATTTTTCGGCTATGCCGCCTAGTTCTGCTTTCACCCGCCAGTGGAAGCAACCTGCCCGCATGTATCCTATCTATTCCCTTCATAATTTTATATGTTTCTATATGATTCCCCTCCCCCCCCCCCCCCCTCGCATCCTTCTCAGTTCCAACGAGTACAGTCCCAGTGCAGTCAATCTCTCCACGTAATCAAATCCCCTCAACTCTGGGATTAACCTAGTGAATCTCCTCTGCACACCCTCCAGCGCCATTTCGTCCGTTCTCAGGTAAGGAGACCAAAACTGAACACAATACTCCAGGTGTGGCCTCACAACACCTTCTATAATTGTAGTATAACCTCCCTATTTATAAACTCCAGCCCTCCAGCAATGAAGGCCAGAACTCCATTTGCCTTCTTAATCATCTGTTGCACCTGTAAACCAACTTTTTGAGACTCACGTACTAGTGCACCCAGGACTCTCTGCCCAGCAGCTTATTATAATATTTTATCATTTAAATAATAATTCCTTTTGCTGTTATTCCTACCAAAATGGATAACCTCACATTTGGCAACATTGTATTCCGTCTGCCAGACCCTAGCCCATCCACTTAACCTGTCCAAATCCCTCTGCAGTCTTTTGGTATCCTCTGCACTTTTTGCTTTATCACTCATCTTAGCGTCATCTGCAAACTCGGACACATTGCACTTGGTCCCTAACTCCAAATCATCTATGTAAATTCTGAACAATTGTGATCCCTGAGGGACAGCACTCGCTACTGATTGCCAACCAGAGACCCACCCATTAATCCCCACTCTTTGCTTTCTATTAATTAACCAATCCTCTATCCATGCTCCTACTTTACCCTTAATGCCATGCATCTTTATCTTCTGCAGCAAACTTTTGTGTGGCACCTTGTCAAAAGCTTTCTGGAAATCCAGATATACCACATCCATTGGCTCCCCGTTAACTACCGCATTGGTAATGTCCCCAAAATTTCCATTAAATTAGTTAGGCACGACCTGCCCTTTTTGAACCCATGCTGCGTCTGCCCAATGGAACAATTTCCATCCAGATGCCTCGCTATTTCTTCCTTGATGATAGTTTGCAGCATCTTCCCTACTACTGAAGTTAAGTTAACTGGTCTATGATTACCCGATTTCTGCCTACCTCCTTTATTAAACAGTGGTGTTACGGGCAGTGACCTCGGGCCGGGATTAGAACCCGGCTTCTTAGCGCCGCAGTTCCAATGCTAACCACTGCACCACTACGCTGCCCAGGGCAGAAAGCATTTTTATGGGAGAGAGTGAACAGCCGGAGGTCGTAGTACAGATATGTACTATCGACATCGGCAGGTACAGTGATGAGATCCTGCAGAAGGAGTTCAGGAAGTTAACCAGTAAGCTAAAAAACTGCTAGGGTTGTAATCTAAGGATTACTCACCGTGCCACGTGCCAGTGAGGCTAGACATCGGAGGGTTTTGCAGCTAAATACGTGGCTAAACTGGTGGTGTAGGAGGGAGGGATTCAGATTTCTGGACCATTGGGATCACTTCTGGGGCAGGTGGGACCTGGACAAGGAGGATGCGTTGCACCTAAACTGGAGGAGCACCAATCGCCTGGCAAGGAAGAGTCACGCTGGAGGATTGAAGGTAGTATGGCAGGGGGATGGGAACCAGAGCGTTAGCTGAGAAAGTCATATAACTAAAGGGGAAATAGAGAATAGAAGTACGAGAACAACATCACACTGCCTGCTCAAACGCATTGGTCTGAACTGCATTATTCTCATCGCCAAAAGCATGGAAGGTAAGGTAGATGAACTGAGAACACCGATTAGTGCTTGGAATGCTGATGTTGTGCCGATCACAGAAATACGGTTCAAGGAAGGGCAGGATTGGCAGCTGAACGTTGGAGGATATAGATGCTTCAGAAGAGAGAGGGTGTATGTAAAAAGGGTGGGGGAGTAGCATTATTGGTTGAGGAAAATATTATAGCCGTACTTGCGGGAGCACACCTTGGAGGGCTCAAACAATGAGGCTTCTGGGTAGAGCTCAGGAAGAGGAAGGAGGCAATCACAATGTTGGGGGTTTATTACAGCCCCCCCCCCCCCACCTGCCAGCGAGAGATAAAGGAGCAGACAGGTAGATAGATTGTGAATATGTGCAAAAGTAACAGGTTCGCTGTGTTGAGAGATTTTAATTTCCCCCGATATTGACTGAGACTCACTTAGTGCTAGGGGTTTGGATGGAATAGAGTTCGCAAGGTGTATCCAGAAAAGCTTTATGATGCAATATGTAGATAGTACAACGAGGGACGGGGCAGTACTGGACCTAGTATTGATTGTGATTTGATTTGATTTATTATTGTTACATGTATTAGTATACAGAGAAAATTATTGTTTCTTGCATGCTGTACAAAACATTGTATACCGTACATAAGGAAAGAAGGAGAGACAGCAGAATATAATGTTAGTTATAACAAGATGTAGAGAAAAGATCAACTTAATACAAGGTTGGTCCATTCAAAAGTCTGCTGGCAGCAGTGAAGAAGCTGTTCTTGCGTCGGTTGGTACGTGACCTCAAACGCTGGTCTTTTTTCCGAACAGAAGAAGGTGGAAGAGAGTCCGGGGTGTGTGGGGTCCTTAATCTTGCTGGCTGCCTTTCCGCGGCAGTGAGAATTGTACACAGTATCAATGGATGGGAGGTTGGTTTGCGTGATGCATTGGGCGACATTCACGACCTTCTATCGTTTCCTGCGGTCTTCGGCAGAGCAGGATCCATTCCAAGTTGTGATACAACCAGAAAGATTACTTTCTATGTGCACCTGTAGAAGTTGGTTAGAGGCGTAGCTGACATGCCAAATTTCCTTCGTCTTCTGAGAAAGTACAGTCGTTGATGGCTTTCTTAACAAGAGTGTCGGCATGGGGAGACCAGGGCAGGTTGTTGGTGATGTGTACACCTAAAAACGTGGCCGTTTCTACTTCGTTTCCTTTGATGTATATCAGGGCATGTTCTCCACGACGCTTCCTGAAGTCGATGACAATCTCCTTCGTATTGTTGACATTGAGGGAGAGATTATTGTCGTCGGACCAGTTCAGCAGATTCTCTATCTCATTCATATTTGGAAATTAGCCTGGACAGGTGGTTGCGTTTTCAGTAGGGGACATTTTGAGAGTAGTCATCACAATTCGTTACAATTGAGGGTACTTTTTGGATAGGGATGCAACTCGCGTTAAGTTGCTAAACTGGGGAAAGACAAGTTACAGTAATATTAGACAGGAATTGAAGTATTTAGAATGGGTGCGTCTGTTGGAAGGTAAATCAACATCGGGCATGTGGGAGCCTTTCAAGCGACAGTTGATTAGGATTAAATAAAGTCACGTGCTTGAGAGAACCAAGGATAATATGGGTTCGGGGAGCCTTGGATAATAAAGGATATTGTAAACCTCTCCAAAAAGAGATGTGTACGGTCTACAAGGGTGGAGGCCGTCGAAACACTTCAGGGGAATCATAGACTTTTTAAAAAATCATATAATTTACAGTGCAGAAGGAGGCCATTCGGCCCATCGAGTCTGCACCGGCTCTTGGAAAGAGCACCCTAGCCAAGGTCAACACCTCCATTCTATCCCCATAACCCAGTAACCTCACCCAACACTAAGGGCAATTTTGGACACTAAGGGCAATTTATCATGGCCAATCCACCTAACATGCATATCTTTGGACTGTGGGAGGAAACCGGAGCACCCGGAGCAAACCCACGCACACACGGGGAGGATGTGCAGGCTCCACACAGACAGTGACCCAAGCCGAAATCGAAACTGGGACCCTGGAGCTGTGAAGCAATTGTGCTAACCACAATGATACCGTGCTGCCCCAAAAAGAAAGTATCAAGAAAGTAAGAAGGCACTGAAGCGGGAAATTAGAAGGGCTAGGAGGCGTCATGAAAAGTCCTTGGTAAGTAGGATTAAGGCGAATCCTAAAGCTTTTATTCATATGTAAAAGAAAGAGAGTGGCAGCGAAAGGATTGTATCACTTAAGGACAGTGGGAGGAATCTATGTGTTGTGCTTGAGGAAATGGGCCAGGTTCTAAATGAACACTTTGCATCAGTGTTCACCAAAGAAAGGGACTTTGTGGAAGATGATTCTTGAGTAGGGTGTGTGGATAGTTTGGATCATGTGGAAGACCCTTTTCTTCCAACCTCCCCCCCACCGCAACCCCCCTCCCCCCCCCCCCCGAACCCACAATGCCAACAACAGAATACATAAGGGGTACGGGGGAAGGGGAGAATAGGAGCGAGTGGACAGAACACCGTGAACGAAAGAGGAGTATGCCAAGGAGCGGCCAGCGGGAGGGCAGAGGTGAAGGTGGAGAGGAAACACCAACTACGATTGTATGTATATATGAACCGCATGTGCTGTAAATATTACACTTAAACGGTTGATGTTAATTGAAAATGTCAATAAAAATATTTTTTAAACATTAAGGTAGATAAATCTCCCGAGCCTGAAGGGATTTACCGCAGAATACTGAGGGAATCAAGGAACGACATTGCTGTGGCCTTGACTGACATCTATGTATCCTCATTGGCTCCAGGTGGAATCCCACAGGACTAGATAATGGCTAATGTGGTACCGCTGTTTCAGAAAGGTGTTAGGAATAATCCTGGAAACCATAGGCATGTGAGCCTCACGTCGATAGTTGGTAAATTATTGGAGAGAATTCTCAGGAACAGGGTTTATACCGATTTGCAAACAAATGGACTCATTAGCGATAGACAGCATGGTTATCGGAAGGGGAGGTCGTGCCTCACTAACTTGATCGAGTTTTTCTGAGGGAGTACCGAAGAAACCGGATGAGGGGATAGGGTGGATGTTGTTTAGGGTAGCACGGTAGCACAAGTAGCTAGCACTGTGGCTTCACAGCGCCAGGGTCGCAGATTCTATTCCGTGCTGGGTCACTGTCTGTGCGGAGTCTGCACGTTCTCCCCGTGTCTGCGTGCATTTCCTCCGGGTGCTCCGGTTTCCTCCCACAGTCCAAAGACGTGCAGGTTAGGTGGATTGGCCATGCTAAAGTGTCCTTAGTGTCCAAAAAGGGGAAGTGGGGATTACGGGGATAGGGTAGATACGTGGGCTTGAGTAGGGTGTTCTTTGTAAGGGCCACGACAGACTCTATGGGCAGAATGGCCTCCTTTTACTGTAAATTCTATGAAAAATGTTCGGAATGGTTAATGGGTTACAGGGGTAGGGTGGAAGTGAAGACTTAAGTGCGTCGGTGCAGACTCGATGGGCCAAATGGCCTCCTTCTACAATGTATGTTCTATATTCTATGTTCGATGCTCACATGGACTTCGGTAAAGGCTTTGACAAGGTGAAGTCACACGCGATTAGAGGTGAGCTGGAAAGATGGATACAGAACTGACTCGGTCACAAAAGGCAAAGAGTAGCAGGAAAATGGTGTTTGTCTGAATGGAAGGTTGTGACTAGTGGTGTTCCACAGTGATCGGTGCTGGGGCCTCTGTTGTTTGTAGTGTACATAAACGAGTTGGAGGAAGATGTAACTGCTCTGATTAGTAAGTTCATGGATGACATCAAGGTTGGCGTAGCGGCAAATAATGGTGAGGATTGCGAGAGGACACAACGGGACATCAATAGGTTGGATAATTGGTCATACGAGTCGCAAATGGTGTTTGATCCAGACAAATGTGAGGTAATGCATGTTGGTAGTTCTAACATAGAGGGAAAATATACCGTAAATAGTAAAACTCTAAGGAATATAGAAAGTCAGGGAGATCTGGGCGTGCAGGTCCACAGATATTTGAAGGTGGCAACACAAGTGGTCAAGATAGTCAAGAAAGCATACTGAGCATAGAATTTACAGTGCAGAAGGAGGCCATTCGGCACATCGATTCTGCACCGGCTCATGGAAAGAGCACCCTACCCAAGGTCAACACCTCCACCCTATCCCCATAACCCAGTAACTCCACCCACCACTAAGGGCAATTTTTGGACACTAAGGGCAATTTATCATGGCCAATCCACCTAACCTGTACATCTTTGGACTGTGGGAGGAAAACGGAGCACCCAGAGGAAACCCACGCACACACGGGGAGGATGTGCAGACTCCGCACAGACGGTGGCCCAAGCCGGAATCGAACCTGGGACCCTGGAGCTGTGAAGCAATTGTGCTATCCACAATGCTACCGTGCTTGCCTTCATTGGAGGGGGTATCGAGAATAAAAATTGGCAAGTCATGCTGCAGTTGTATAGATAAGGCCGCACTTGGAATATCATGCACAATTCCGGTCGCCACACTACCAGAAGGATGTCGAGGCTTTGGAGAGGGTACAGAGCTGTTTTACCAAGATGCTGCCTGGTCTGGATGGTGTTAGTTATGTGGAGAGTCTGAATAGACTGGGACTAGTTTCATTCGAACAACGGAGGTTGATAGGGGACCTTACCGAGGTCTACAAGATTATGAGGCGCATGGATAGAGTGGATGGACAGGCACTCGTACCCAGGGTGAAGGGGGTCAGTCACCAGGGGGCAAGGGTGGTGAGTGTCTGGAACGTGTTGTCAGGGGAAGTTGTGGATACAGATACATTAATGGCATTCAAAAGGCATCTAGACAAATACATGGATAGGCTGGGTATAGGGATGCGGCAGAAGGAAGTGCTGAGGATTTTGGTCAAGGTTTGTATCATGATCGGTACAGGCGTGGAGAGCGAAGGGCGTGTCCTTTGCTGCATTGTTCTTTGTTCTTTGCTCACACTTCCTCCGTCTCTCACACACCTCCTCTCGCACGCTCCCTCCCTGACTCAAACCACTGCCTGTTTCACGCTCTCTGCCTCCCTCAGTTACTCACGAACACTCCAGATGTTGTGGCGGAGATGACTTACCTCTATGTTGTGTCATTATTTTACACGTCATCCTTCCCACACCATCTACCTCCCTCATCCACTTGCCCGCTATGTCTCCGCTCTCTTCCCTTTCCGTTCTCTCAGGCAATCTATGTCCTTCTCTCGCTTTATCTTTTATTTCTCCCATCCTCTTTCTCTATCATTCTATTTTCTGTAGGGACATTTCACAAATTAGCTCACTCTCTCTTCCTCCACACGTCGTCCCGTCTTTCTCCCAGTTTAATTTTGTGTATCAGATGCAGGACCGGAATCATTTAGGGACAGTGTATTACTTTTCACAGCTTAATATGTTTCAATGCTGCTCTATGATGTGATGAGTTTCTGCAGGCTCTGAGGTTTCTGAGGTTCCAATGATTCAAAATGCTTTCTTTGTTTCAGAAACTGTGTCAGATGTACATTTGGAATCAAATAATTTGGACTTTAAATAGTTCCAGATTATCATATCATAGAAATGTTGTCTGTATGCTCACTTTGAACCCACTGAAATCTAATATCTGAATGGTCACAGTTTAAGAGGCAACTACACCCCAGATTGTGGTGGGCCCACCCAGAGAACCACACTGAGAATTGGAACTGAATCATTGAATGGTCACAGTTACAGAGACAGCTACACCCCCAAAGTGCAGTGGAACCACCCAGAGAAACACGCTGACAATTGGAACTGAATCACTGAGTGGTCACAGTTACAGAGAAAGCTAGATCCCAGAGTGCAGTGGAACCACCCAGAGAAACACACTGACAGTTGGAACTGAATCACTGGATGGTCACAGTTACAGAGACAGCTACACCCCAGAGTGCAGTGGACCCACCCAGAGAAACACACGGACAATTGGAACTGAATCACTGAATGATCACAGTTACAGAGACAGCTACACCCCAGGGTGCAGTGGAACCACCCAGAGAAACAAACTGACAATTGGAACTGAATCACTGAATGGTCACAGTTACAGAGGCAGCTACACCCCAGAGTGCAGTGGAACCACCCAGAGAAACACACTGACAATTGGAACTGAATCACTGAATGATCATAGGCAGATACATCCCAGAGTGCAGTGGAACGACCCAGAGAAACACACTGACAATTGGAACTGAATCACTGAATGGTCACCGTTGCAGAGACAGCTACACCCCAGAGTGCAGTGGACCCACCCAGTGAAACACACTGACAATTGGAACTGAATCACTAATGGTCACAGTTAAAGATGCAGCTACACCCCAGAGTGCAGTGGAACCACCCAGAGAAACACACTGACAATTGGAACTGAATCACTGAGTGGTCACAGTTACAGAGGCAGCTACACCCCAGAGTGCAGTGGAACCACCCAGAGAAACACACTGACAATTGGAACTGAATCACTGAGTGGTCACAGTTACAGAGGCAGCTACAACCCATTGTGCAATGGAACCACGCAGAGAAAAACACTGACAATTGGAACTGAATCACTGAATGGTCACAGTTACAGAGGCAGCTACACCCCAGAGTGCAGTGAAACCACCCAGAGAAAAACACTGACAATTGGAACTGAATCACTAAATGGTCACCGTCGAGTGAGGGATATCACTGAAATAGTCCGCGATCCAAAAATGGGACTGATGTTGTTTGAGTGGACTTTGGGAAGGAAGTAGAAGCGGGAGGTCGATGAATGATGTGCGGGGTTGCGGTACTATGATGACAGAGTTTGTGTCTCCAGAGTCGATGACGTGAGTGAAAGTCCTGGAAACAATATCGTGATGTTCAGTGGTGGGGCCCTGTCCAGGGGAGGTAGCAGGAAGTACCTGAGAGTTGGTGCTCAGCCTCTGTGAGGAAGAGGTCAGTACACCAGCCAATAATGGCACCGCCCTTGTGAGCAGCTGAGGTGACTAATCCATGGTTGGATATTAGAGAAGGATTGGAGCAAGTTCAGAGGGAGACGGGATAGAGTGGGTGTGAGGAACGGAGGCATTGAGACTGTCGATGTCGCACTAACTGATCCATGGAAAGAACAAGAGCCCTTCTTTTCCGCCTTTCAGTTTTTGATAGTTGATCCATGTGATGAACACAGTCCAGCATTTGGAAACTCTTCACTCACTCAAAAAGTAATATTTGCTTTCACTGAACCCAATTTCGTAATGTGCTTATTCACATTTTTGAAAAATATGTTCAACGATGTTGCAACCTCAATATCCCTGAGGTAGTTCCTCAGGGTATAAATTAAAGTCTTTGGGAATGTATAACCTCAGTGTTTCAGACAGAGAGGTGGTCACAGCCCGAAGGACACATCACTTCACACTGAACATGCGTTATCCAATTAATATTGCTGAGAAAATATTCTACCCAATCGTTGCTATTGTTGGTGTTCCTGGTAAGTGACTTACCATTGGAGTTGTGTAAGTCTGTGTGTAAGCGGCACTCTGATTTAAAACTGTGACTGAAAATGTCTAAACCTGATGTCGTGCTCACAATTATACAGACACCTAATCAACGATGTACTTCACTGAAGTCAAATGTCTTTCAACATGCTTGATGAAAAAGCATTCAGCATGGTTTGAATGCTTTTCGTCAACTCACAATAAATCTCCGTGTGTAACTCACGGGATCACTGATCAATGAAGTTGTTATATTGATGGAATCTTGCAAAATGTCAGATTGGGTTTCAGTAAAAGCAATCTCTCTGAAGGAAGGTTGTGGGAGTAAGAATTAAATCAAACGTAGTGTGGATAACTAACCAGACTGGAATATGAGACAGCAGTGAATAAGTATCAGTGGAAACATCTGTCTATGTCGAATTGAACTGAGTTTGGGTCACTATCCAGAGTGGAATATCTGACAGCAGTGAATAAGGATTACAGGAAGTTATACTGGAAGTATAGTAGTGTTGAATGTGGGTCTCTCATCAGAGTGGAATATTTGATCTCCCTGTCTGTCTGTGTGTCTCTCTCTCCCTGTCTGTCTGTGTGTGTGTGTCTCTCTCTCTCTCCCTGTCTGTCTGTGTGTGTGTCTCTCTCTCTCTCTCTCCCTGTCTGGCTGTGTGTGTGTCTCTCTCACTCTCCCTGTCTGTCTGTGTGCGTGTCTCTCTCTCACTCTCCCTGTCTGTGTGTGTGTCTCTCTCTCACTCTCCCTGTCTGTCAGTGTGTGTGTCTCTCTCTCTCTGTCTGTGTGTGTGTGTGTCTCTCTCTCCCTGTCTGTCTGTGTGTGTGTCTCTCTCTCTCTCCCTGTCTGTCTGTGTGTGTGTGTGTCTCTCTCTCTCCCTGTCTGTCTGTGTGTGTGTCTCTCTCTCTCTCCCTGTCTGTCTGTGTGTGTGTGTGTCTCTCTCTCTCCCTGTCTGTCTGTGTGTGTGTGACTCTCTCTCACTCTCCCTGCCTGTCTGTGTATGTCTCTCTCTCACTCTCCCTGTCTGTGTGTGTGTCTCTCTCTCTCTCCCTGCCTGTCTGTCTGTGTGTGTGTCTCTCTCTCCCCCTCTCTGTCTGTGTGTGTGTCTCTCTCTCTCCCTGTCTGTCTGTGTGTGTCTCTCTCACTCTCCCTGTCTGTCTGTGTGTGTCTCTCTCACTCTCCCTGTCTGTCTGTGTGTGTCTCTCTCACTCTCCCTGTCTGTCTGTGTGTGTCTCTCTCTCTCACTCTCCCTGTCTGTCTGTGTGTGTCTCTCTCACTCTCCCTGTCTGTCTGTGTGTGTCTCTCTCACTCTCCCTGTCTGTGTGCGTGTCTCTCTCTCTAGCTGTTTTATTTTTGGAATTGAGTGAAAGAGTTTGGCTGTGTTTTGATGGTGGTTTTATATTTATTGCGTGAAGTGAAATGTCTCGATATCTGTTTTCTATTGAACTGCTCCAACACAGACTGATATCAGTTACACTCTGACAATTAATAAAACCCACAATCGTGCAGTATTCGTACAGGTTTTGTGATATTTGTCTCATGCCTATTCATCCTGAAATGAACACCAATGTTTGTTCAATTTTATGAATATTTGTTGTTCAAATCCATCCGTCTCCAGTAATTTCCCTCCACATATATTCCACCCTCTGGCCTCCGATCAGCACTTGATCTTTTCATTGGGATCAGTTAATGCGACATCGACCGTCTCAATGTCTCTGTTCCTCACACCCACTCTATCCCGTCTCCCTCTGAACTTGCTCCAATCCTTCTCGAATATCCAACTCTGAATGAGTCATCTAAGCTGCTCACAAGGGTGGTGCCATTGTTGGCTGGTGTGCTGACCTCTTCCTCACAGAGGCTGAGCACCAACTCTCAGGTACATCCTGCCAACTCCCCCTGGACCCGGAACCCACCACTGAACATCACGATATTGTTTCCAGGACTTTCACTGACCTCGTCGACTGTGGAGACACAGCCCAGGTCATCATAGTCCCGCAACTCCACAGATCCTGCATAGACCTCCCGCGTCTACCTCCTTCCCAAAATACACAAATTGGAAAGTCCCAGTAGACCCATTATTTCAGCCTCTTCCAGCCCCAACAAACCCATTTCTTCCTATCTTGATGCAATACACTTTTCTCTGTTCTGTCCCTTTCCACCGACATTGGTGGAACCGTGGCCCAGTGATACCAGGCGTGGGTCACTGTCCGTGCGGAGTCTACACGTTCTCTCTGTGCCTACGTGGGTTTCCTCCGGGTGCTCCGGTTTCCACCCACAGTCCAAAGATGTGCAAGTTAGGTGCATTGGCCATGCTAAATTGTTTCTTATTGTTAAAAAAGCTGTGTAGGTTAGATTATGGAGTTAATGTCAGAGGGTGGGGGAGTAAAGTTGGCTTAGGTACTCTTTCAGAAGTTCGGTGCAGATTTAATGGGCAGAATGACCTCCATCTGCACTGTAGGGATTATATGATTCCTGATTCCTCTGGTGCCATATAAGCTAGGTCCATTTTCCTGGCCCTAACCGCCTTATCTTCACAATGGATGTCCATTCCCTCTGTACATCCGTTCTCCAACACGAGGGTTGCGTACAGATCCTCACACCCTATTTCCTGTAAAGACTGTACCTCATTCTTCCACTTTCTCCGCCTCCATCGCCTCTGTTCTGATGATGACGTGTTCGAAAATAGCCCTTCTGGCATGTCTGTCTTTTCCTTCACCGGGGCTGTCCCCACCTTCCTTTTGTTGACAGGCCTCTCCATCGTGCTCAATTCATTTCTCACACCTCTGTCCTCAAAGATCCCCCTCCCTCCCGGAAACATGATAGCGTTCCGTTATCCTCACTTTCCACACCATCAGCCTCCACATTGAAAGGAAAGTCCTCCTCCATTTCTGCCAACTTCAGCATGATGTCACCATGAAATACAGCTTCACCTCTCTCCAACCTCCCCCAGAACACATTTTCTGCATTCCTCAGGTACGGCTCCTTCCTCGACACCCTTGTCCACTTCCCCATCACACCTCACACCCCTTTCCCTGCCCACAGCAATTTCCCCTGCAATCAGAGACGGAGCAACAACTGTCCCTTGACCTCCTCCTGTCGCATGGTTCTCAGCAGCAAACTCTCCTTTCTGGGGAAGTAGCGATTCACTTCTGTTCGTTCAATTTGTTCTGCTGTATTCGCTGCTGCCAATACCGTCTCCTCTGCATTGAGAAAACTAAACACAGACTGGGAGGCTGCTTTGTGGAACACCTTGGCTCAGCCACCATGCATTAACCCAGCCTTCCTGTTGCGGCCATTTTAACTCAGCATCTTGCTCTCAGGCCTAGATGTCTGACCTTGGCCTGTGGCAAGAATGCAGCGAAGCCCAACGCAAGCTGGAGGAGCAACATCTGATCTTCCAATTCGGATGTTACATCCCGCAGGACGAACTTTAATTTCAACAACTTCAGACTGGGAACTTTCTCCTCCATCTTAATGCCCTTGTTTTGGAATTTCAATACTTTTTTGTCGAATGCAATGAGTCCATATCTGGAGAGAGTCTGTTCCGGCAAATGAACCCAGGGGAATGTCCAATGCCGGAAAGGGAATATTCCTGACAAAAGCTTGGCAGGGATAGTTTTTAAACAGGGAGAGGATGGATTTCTGGGAACAGTGATTTTGGGATGTTCCAGTCATGGCAATGGGGGATTCCTGGGAGCGGGTGCTTTACGAATGACTAAACCTGTGAGGGGTGATCCCTTGGAATGTTCTGGAGATGGGACAGACTCTATTCTGGGCAGGCTGGGCTGCACGGTAGCACAGTGGTTGCCACAGTGGATTCACAGCTCCAGGGTCCCAGGTTCGATTCCCGTCTTGGGTCACTGATGTGCGGAGTTTGCACTCCCCCCTCTCCCCCCCCCCCCGCCCCCGTGATTGCGGGGGTTTCCTCCGGGTGCTCCGGTTTCCTCCCACAGTAAAAAGATGTTCAGGTTCGGTGTATTGGCCATGATAAATTGTGTTTAGTTTCCTAACAATTTAGATGGGGTCACTGGGTGATGGGGATGGGGTGGGCATAACTGGTTTTCTCTTTCCAAGGGCCGGTGCAGACTCGACGGGCGGAATGGCCTCCTTTTGCACTATACATTATATATTTCTATACCTCCCATGATTATGAAGTGTGAAGGTCCTGCGTTTGTTTTATTTGTTCCATTGGTCTTGGAGTATTCAAATAAACCAGGAGTGGTGTCCAACCCCATCTGAAATCCCGTGCAGGGAACGGTCCAATCCGGGGAGTTGTCCAATAATTGAGCAGGGATGACAATCTCTGGTATGTTTGTATCCGGTTTGGGAAACCTGGCCCGCCTGAGTGAATCCTGTAAATCAGACTAAATGAGAAATGTAACCTCTCCAATAGGTATCTGAATTATAAACAGTATCCTCCCACTGCTATCAAACTGACAGGGCTGAAATTCACCCTCTTCCCCCCCCCCCCCCCCCCCCACCCCCCCCCCACCCCCTCAATTCCCCATCTTCAGCACTGGAGTTATATTTTCTACTTCCCTTCCTGCAATGTTAATCTCTGTGCCCACTCCTCTCCCAACACTGCCACCCGCCCACTGTCCATTATATTGATGCTGAAGTTGTCTCCTGGTTCAGACAGGGAGATTCATTATCCAATAATTTGCCGCGTCTCTCCTTTCTCTCTCTGACAGTTAATTTACTGGGAATTGTGATTCTCTGTCGGGGGAAGTGTGGCCTCTCTACCTGCACCACTCGCTACCTGGTGGCCATGGCAATGGCGGATCTGCTGTTTATTATCACTCGTCTCATACTGGGCAGGATCAATGTTTATTATTTCCCCCCGAATTTCCTGGACATCACCCCTGTGTGCCGTATTCGCGCTGTTCTGCTCTCTGCAGCTGGGGACTGTTCTGTCTGGTTCACCCTCACTTTCTCCTTTGACCGATTTGTGGCCATTAGCTGCCAGAAACTGAAAACTAAATATTGCACCGAGAAAACTGCGGCTGTGGTTCTGTCAACAAGCGGCCTTCTGCTCTTTGTAAAAAACATCCCTGTGTACTTTTCGTATGAACCTTGGGGGTTAATCGACAATGTCCAGTGGTTCTGTCGGACAAAGAGCAGCTATTTCACCGACCCAGGATGGGTTGGATATAACTGGCTTGTTAAGGTTTTAACCCCATTGATCCCGTTCTTCTCAATCCTGTTGGTCAACGCTCTGACAGTCAGACACATTTTACTCACCAGTCGAATCCGGAAGACACTGAGGACTCAGAGTCAGGGAGACAATCGCACAGACCCAGAGATGGAGAGCAGAAGGAAGTCAATGATTTTACTCTTCAGCATCTCCGGAGCTTTCATCCTCCTCTGGACCGTGTTTGTTATTAAATTTTTCTGTGTTGAAGTGAGAGGATTACATAACCTCACCCTTCCTCAATATAATTTACAACAAGTCGGATATATGCTGCTGGATTTAAATTGCTGCACAAACACATTTATTTATGTGGTCACTCAGTCCAGGTTCAGGGAACAGATCAAGATCGCGCTGAAATACCCGGTTACATCAATTATTAAATTAATGTGTTAATGTGTAAATAAAACTGACGAACAGCCCCTCAGCCAATCAGCAGCTTCAGCCACTGACTGACAGCCCCTGAGAAAATCAGCAGCTCCAGCCATTGCCTGACCGCCCCTCAGCCAATCAGGAACTCCAGCCGCTGACTGACAGCCTCTCAGCCAATCAGCAGCTCCAACCGCTAACTGACAGCCCCTCAGCCAATCAGGATATCTAGCTGCTGACTGACAGGCCGTTAGTCAATCAGGAACTCCAGCTGCAAAATGAAAGTGGCCTCAGCCAATCAGCCAATTGGCCATACGATCTGACAACACAGTGGAGCCAATCCGGGAACTGGAAATACTGTCTGACAGAACGTTCAACCAATCAGAAACTCCGCGTTCAGACTGCCTTCGCCGCAGCCAATCAGAAATTCCGATTTCAGAGTGACAGCTGGTGGCGCCAACAGAGGCAGCACCATGGCCTGATTGGCTGTGGGGGGTGGGGGAGGAGCACTGGTAAGGCTGGCTGTGGGGGGGGGGGGGAGAAATGGCTGTGGAGGGGTGGGGGAGCACTGGCAGAGCTGGCTGCGCGTGGGGTGTGGGGAGCACTGGCAGAGCTGGCAGTGGGAGAGCACTGGCAGGGCTGGCTGTGGGGTGGTGTGGTGAAGCACTGGTAGTGCTGGCTGTGGGGGGAGCACTGGCATTGCTGGCTGTGGAGGAGTGGGGGAGCACTGGCAAGGCTGGTTGTGGGGTGGGGAGCAATGCCAGCGCTGGCTGCGGATGGAGGGCACTGGCAGAGCTGGCTGTGGGAGAGCACTGGCAGTGCTGGCTGTGGGGTGGGGTGGGGAAGCACTGGCAGAGCTGGCTGTGGGAGAGCACTGGCAGTGCTGGCTGTGGAGGGGTGGGGAGCACTGGCAGAGCTGGCTGTGGGAGAGCACTGGCAGGGCTGGCTGTGGGGGGGAGCAATGCCAGCGCTGGCTGTGGGGGGTGGGGAGCACTGGCAGGGCTGGCTGTGGGGGGGGGGGGGGGGGGTAGCAATGGCAGTGCTGGCTGTGGGGGGAGCACTGGCATTGCTGGCTGTGGAGGAGTGGGGGAGCACTGGCAAGGCTGGCTGTGGGGTGGGGAGCAATGCCAGTGCTGGATGCGGAGTGGGGGGGCACTGGCAGAGCTGGCTGTGGGTGGTGTGGGGAAGCACTGGCAGAGCTGACTGTGGGAGAGCACTGGCAGTGCTGGCTGTGGAGGGGTGGGGAAGCACTGGCAGAGCTGGCTGTGGGAGAGCACTGACAGGGCGGGCTGTGGGGTGGTGTGGGGAAGCACTGGCAGAGCTGGCTGTGGGAGAGCACTGGCAGTGCTGGCTGTGGAGGGGTGGGGAAGCACTGGCAGAGCTGGCTCTGGGAGAGCACTGGCAGTGCAGGCTGTGGAGGGGTGGGGGAGCACTGGCAGAGCTGGCTGTGGGAGAGCACTGGCAGGGCTGGCTGTGGGGGGGAGCAATGCCAGTGCTGGCTGTGGGGGGTGGGGAGCACTGGCAGGGCTGGCTGTGGGGGGGGGAGCACTGGCAGAGCTGGCTGTGGGAGAGCACTGGCAGGGCTGGCTGTGGGGTGGTGTGGGGAAGCACTGGATGACCTGGCTATGGGAGGGGAGGGGAGCACTGGCAGGGCTGGCTGTGGGAGTGTGGGGGGTCCACGGGCAGGATTGTGTGGGGATCAGGGCAGAGGCAGGGACGGCTGGGGGCTCATTGGCAGGGCTGGATGGTGGTTAGCACTGGGAGGGCTGCCTGGGAGCGCACTGGCAGGAGGGAACTGGCGCGACTGGCAGGAATGCACTCGTGGGGCTGCCTGGAGACGGGCACAGGGAGGGCTGCCAGCGGGGAGAGACACTTACAGTGCTGGCTGGGGAGTGGGCCTCCGGTACAACTGGCTGGGGATAGTCTTGCACCCCATCGCCACAACCCCCACCTCCACACACAATATCATACTCTCCTCCCCACACCACAGTATCACACCCTGCCCCCCACGTCCACTTATCACGCCCTCCTTCCCCCAGTATCACACCCTCCACCCCACACTCCAGTATCACACCCTCCACCCGCACACCCCAGGATCACAACCTCCACCCCCCATACCCCAGTATCAACTAACTTGCCCACACCCCAGTGCCACACCCTCACACCCTTACATCCTCTATCCTTACACCTCAGTTTCACAGCCCCCACCCCACTACCGCATCCACCAACCTCACACCCCAGTATCACACCCTCCACCCACACACACATGTATTACACCCTCCATCCCCACACTCCAGTATCACACCCTCCACCCCCACACCCCAGTATCACACCCTCCAACCCCACACCCCAGTATCACCACACTCTCCACACGCTCACCCCAGAATCACACCCTCCACCCCCACACCCCAGTATCACCCCCTCCACCCCCACCCCAGTATCAAACCATCCACCCCCACACCCCAGCATCACACACGCCACCCCACACCACAGTATCAACCCTTCACCCCCACACCAGAATCTCACCCTCCACCCACACACCCCAGTATCACACCCTCCACCCCCACACCCCATTATCACACCCTCCACCCCCACGCCCCAGTATCACCCCCTCCACCCCCACCCCAGTATCAAACACTCCACCCCCACACCCGAGCATCACACACGCCACCCCACACCCCAGTATCAAACCCTCCACCCCCACACTCCAGAATCTCACCCTCCACCCCCACACCCCAGTATCACACCCTCCACCGCCACACACCAGTATCATACCCTCCACCCCCACACTCCAGTTTTCGAACTACCTCAGTGTTCTTGGAGATCTGGGGAACAGCGTTTCACTTGGAAAGAAATGGATGAATCAATTTGCCTGCGTAAACAATCTTGTTCCGAAATTTCAAAAAATGTATAATAGATAATCGTTAATGCTCTTTTCCTCCATTTAGGTTGTGAGTAATTGACAAAGTGTGACAGGTCAGTTATTGTACAGAGCTGGAATCGAACTCGGGTTATCGCAGCGAGAGGCCAGAAAGTAAACACGTGGCATAAGCTGCTTTTTAAACAGATCAATGCAGCCTCTAACAAAATACACCGACTTCTAATTATAAATGTGCTACTGCTTTTATTTGTACATGTCGCCCAGTTTTTACTACACACAGCCTGTCCAATTGCCCGCATTTGGTCATATTCCTCAATACCCATCTTCTCCATATAACTATTTAAATGCTTTTTAAAAGGCAGATTTATAGACGCCTCTACTACTGCCTCTGCCAGCTCGTTCCAGACACTCACCATCCTCTGTGTGAAACAATTGTTCATCTGGACCGTTTTGTATCTCTCCCCTCTCACCTTAAACCTACGCGCTCTAGTTTTGGATTCCACTACCTTTGGGATAATCTACCTGATCCATGCCCCCCATTATTTTATAGCCGTCGTCAAGATCACCCCTAGGCTCCATGAAATATATTCCAGTTTCAACAGCTCCTTATAACTCAAACCATTAAATCCGGTGGCAGCCTAGCAAATCTTTTCTGCCCTCTTTCTAGGTTAATAAGTCGTTTCTATATTGCGGTGACCAGAACTGTACACAGTATTCCAAGTGTGGTCTTCCCAACGTCTTGTAGAACATCAGCAAGAAATTCCAACTCCTGTGTTCAATTATCTGACCATGTGTCTGTATAATAATAATAATGGGCAGACACAGTAATTGTGGAAAAAAGAGCCTCCTTCAGTGTTGTGAATTTCCAAGTATTCATCACGTTTGCTGTGGTTGCAAAAAGCAGCAAAGTCGCAGAATGTGTCTGACAGGAAAGCATGTAGAAGAATATCTTGCTCAAGAGAACCATAGCGAATCAAATCTTCACCCGATACAAATAGAAACAAATTAGAAACAGAATAAAGGAGAATGGTAACGAGAGAAAGGGGGAGAGAGCCTTTAATGCTGGACTATATTGCACACCACTCCCTTCCACCTTACTGCAGCAAGCACATTGTTTCTATTTTCAAGGATTCATGCTGTTAGAAATACATTAGATTCCCTTTCCTCTGAAGCAGAAGTTACATGATTAATTCCACCGTTAGAATGACAAATCGGGACAGCAGGATAGCCCAGTGGTTAGCACTGCTGCCTCACGCCGCTGAGTTCTTAGTTTCACTTCCGGCTCTGGGTCACGGTCCGTGTGGAGTTTCCACCTTTCTCCCCGTTTTTGCGTGGGTTTCTCCCCACAAACAAAGATGTGCAGGGTAGGTGGATTGGCGACATGAAATTGCCCCTTAATTGGAAAAAAGGAATTGGGTACTGTATATTTATTTTTGAAGGTTGGAGACCAGTTCATACAGGCCCCAGAATTTCAAAGCACTAATGCATAAAAAGATCACTTTTACTGGATATGAGAGTTGCTGGTTGGGACAGAATTTATTGCCCATCCCTAGTTGCTCTTCAGAAGGTGGTGGTGAGCTGCTTTCTTGAATCGTTGCAGGCCGTGAGTTTGGGGTACACCCAAGTGCTCTTAGGGAGGAAGCTAAATTATTTCTCCTCGTTATCGTGAAGGAACGTTTATATGGTTCCAAGTGGGAGTGGTGAGTGATTTGGAGGGTGAATTGCAGTTGGTGATTTTCCCAAGCAGGGGCTTGTCATGTTCTTCAGAATGGCAGTGGTCGTTGGTCTGGAAGGTGCTGTCGAAGGAACAATTGTCTGAGGAACATTGTTGAGTTATTGCGGTGCATTTTGGGATGTCTGTGGCGGAGGGATTGAATGCCTGTGGCAGGAGGAGCAATCAAGCGCACTGCTTGGTCCTGGATGTGTTCGAACTCCCTGAGTGTCCTTGGAGATCTGGGGAACAGCGCGTCACGTGAAAAAAATAGATTAATCAATTTGCCTGCGTGAACAATCTTGTTCCGAAATTTCAAAAAATGTATAATAGATAATCGTTAATGTTCTGTTCCTCCATTTAGGTAGTGAGTAATTGGCAAAGTGTGACAGGTCAGTTATTTTACAGAGCTGGAATCGAAATCGGGTTTCCTCAGCGCGAGCCCAGAAAGTAAACACGTGGCATAGGCTGCTTTTCATAATGCATCCTGTAACAAAATACACCTACTTCTAATTATAAATGTGCTGCTGCTTTTATTTATGCACCGCACAGGTTTTGGAAATATAAAAAACGGCAGGCAGAGCCCACGGTGAGACAGGCGCGAACTTACTCGAAAGTTGATGCTGTGAAGTAACCAGTGAGCTAAAGCTGACGCTGACGTCAAGCACGGACACATTGTATATAAAGGATTAACGTGATCAAACTAGCCGTGGTGGGGAGCATTGAGGGGAAACTCCAGGTGTCGCTGCACATCACCTCACAGCCAGACGTGAGCAAAAATGTAAAAGTGCGTGAAGTAACAACGGAGGACATTCATTCCGTATAACCTCAGCGGCACTTTAGATTAGCGATTCATTGAATCCAACTGGACCGACCTTTCCCCAGCGGCATGCATTTGATTGCTGTTGTTTCTCGCATTGAAATTCGAAAGTCATTGTTGTATCTGCCTCCGCCAATCTCACAGGCAGTGCAGAACAGATAATTAAACTGTGTCCCAGAACATTGTAATAATTGTTCGAAAGATGTAACTTAAAAATATTACCTCGCAGTTATATTCACCTGCGAGCTGCGAGTGCTTTGGCAACTGGAACTGATAGGAAATTACAACAGGGCCACTCACTCCTGCCCCAACATTCAGTTTGATCACAGCTGAGCTTCTGCCTCAATGTCAATTCCTGCCTGTTCCTCAGATACTTTCATTCCCTCAAAGTTCACTGTCGTTAAGATAAATCGAGGCAGACACCCACAGCAAAATATCAAACCGATTTGGACATTAGATGGTGTTCTAGAATCTGCAGCGACACAGATATGGAAGGTGGGACAGGTTATAGAGTCATCGAAGTTTACAGGAAGGAAATACGCCCTTCGGCCTAACTTGTCTATGCCGCCCAGTTTTTACACAAACCCTGTCCAGTTGCCCACATTTGATCATATTCCTCTATACCCATCTTCTACATATAACTATCTAGATGCTTTTTAAAGGCAGAATTGTATACGCCTCTACTGCTGTGTCTGCCAGCTCTTTCCAGACACTCACCACCCTCTGTGTGAAACAATTGTTCCTCTGGACCCTTTTGTATCTCTCGCCTTAAACCTATGCCCTCTAGTTTTGGATTCCACTACCTTTGGGAAAATCTACTTCATCAATGCCCCTCATTATTTTATAGCCGACGTCAGGATCACCCCCAGCCTCCAAGAAAAATGTTCCAGTCTATCCAGCCGCTCCGTTGAACACAAACTATCAAGTCCTGTAGGAGCCTAGCAAATCTTTTCAGCCCTCTTTCTAGGTTAATAATATCCTTTCTATATTAAGGTGACCAGAACTGTACACAGTATTCCAACTGTGTCCTTCCCAATTTCTTGTACAACTTCAGCAAGACGTCCCAACTCCTGTCTTCAATTATCTGGACATGTATCTGTATAATAGTAATAATGGCCACAGACACAGTAATTGTGGAGCAAAGAGCATCCTTCAGTGTTGTGAATTTCCAATTATTCATCATGTTTGCTGTGGTTGCAAAGAGCAACAAAGTCGCAGAACGTGTCTGACTGGAAAAAGATGAACAGGAATATTTTGCTCAAGAGACCCACAGGAAATCAAAACTTCACCCGATACCAATAGAAACAAAACAGAAACAGAATAAAGGAGAGTGGTAAAGAGAGAAAGGGGGAGAGAGCGTTTAATGCTGGAGTACATTGCACATCACTCCTTTCCACCTTAATGCAGCAAGCACATTGTTTCTGTCTTCCAGGATTCATGCTGTTAGAAATACCTTCGATCCAGTTTCCTCTGAAGCACATAGAACATAGAACATTACAGTGCAGTACATGCCCTTCACCCCTCGATGTTGCGCCGACTTGTGAAACCACTCTAAAGCCCATTTACACTATTCCCTTATCGTCCATATGTCTATCTAATGACCATTTGAATACCCCTAGTGTTGGCGAGTCCACTACTGTTGCAGGCAGGGAATTCCACACCCTTACTACTCTCTGACTAAAGAACCTATCTTTGACGTCTGTCTTATATCTATGTCCCCTCAATTTAAAGCTATGCCCCCTCGTGCTAGACATCACCATCCGAGGAAAACGGCTCTCACTGTCCACCCTATCCAATCCTCTGATCATCTTGTATGCCTCAATTAAGTCACCTCTTAACCTTCTTCTCTGGAACGAAATGAGCCTCAAGTCCCTCAGCCTGTCCTCATAAGATCTTCCCTCCATACCAGGCAACATTCTGGTAAATCTCCTCTGCACCATTTCCAATGCTTCCACATCCTTCCTATAATGCGGTGACCAGAATTGCACGCAATACTATAAACGCGGCCGTACCAGAGTTTTGTACAGCTGCAACATGACCTCATGGCTCTGAAACTGAATCCCTCTACCAATAAAAGCTAACACACCGTACGCCTTCTTAACAACCCTCTCAACCTGAGTTGTAACTTTCAGGGATCTATGTACATGGACAACGAGCTCTCTGCTCATCCACACTGCCAATAATCTTACCATTAGCCCAGTACTCTGTCTTCCTGTTATTCCTTCCAAAATTAATCACCTCACACTTCTCTGCATTAAACTCCATTTGCCACCTCTCAGCCCAGCGCTGCAGCTTATCTATGTCCCTCAGTAACTTGCAACATCCTTCCGCACTGTCCACAACTCCGCCGGCTTTAGTGTCATCTGCAAATTTACTCATCCATCCTTCTACGCCCTCCTCCAGGTCATTTATAAAAATGACAAACAGCAGTGGCCCCAAAATAGATCCTTGTGGTACACCACGAGTAACTGGACTCCAGTCTGAACACTTCCCATCAACCACCACCCTTTGTCTTCTTACAGCTAGCCAATTTCTGATCCAAACTGCTAAATCGCCCTGAATCCCATGCATCCTTATTTTCTGCAGTAGCCTACCGTAGGGATCCTGATCAAACGCGTTACTGTAATACATATACAACACATCAACTGCTTTACCCTCATCCACCTGTTTGGTCACCTTCTCAAAGAACTCAATAAGGTTTGTGAGGCACGACCTACCCTTCACGAAACCGTGTTAACTATGTCCAATCAAGTTATTCCTTTCCAGATGATTATACACCCTATCTCTTTTACACCTTTCCAAGATTTTGCCCACAACAGAAGTAAAGCTCACTGGTCTATAGTTACCTGGGTTGTCTCTACTCCCCTTCTTGAGCAAGAGGACAACATTTGCTATCCTCCAGTCTTCTGGCACTATTCCTGTTGACAAAGATGACTTAAAGATCAAAGCCAAAGGCTCAGCAATCTCCTCCCTAGCGTGCCAAAGAATCCTAGGATAAATCCCATCCGGCCCAGGAGACTTATCTATTTTCACCCTTTCCAGAATTGTTAACACCTCCTCCTTATGAACCTCAAACACTTCTAGTCTAGTAGCCTGAATCTCTGTATTCTCCTCGACAACATTGTCTTTTTCCTGTGTAAATACTGACGAAAAATATTCATTTAGCACCTCTCCTATCTCCTCGGACTCCAAGTACAACTTCCCACGACTGTCCTTGACTAGTCCTACTCTTACCCTCGTCATTCTTTTATTCCTGACATATCTATAGAAATATTGAGGGTTATACTTGATCCTACCTGCCAAAGACTTCTCATGTCCCCTCCTGGATCTTCTTAGCTCTCTCTTTAGGCCCTTCCTAGCTAACTTGTAACTCTCGAGCGACCTTACTGAACCTTCATGTCTCATCTTTACAAAAGCCTCCTTCTTCCTCTTGACAAGTGCTTTGAGTGCCTTAGTAAACCACGGTTCCCTTGCTCGACCACTTCCTCCCTGCCTGACAGGCACATACTTATCAAGGACACGCAGTAGCTGTTCCTTGAACAAGCTCCACATTTCCATTGTGCCCATCTCCTGCAGTTTTCCTCTCCATCCGATGCATCCTCAGTCTTGCTTTATCGCATCATAATTGCATTTCCCCCAGATATAACTCTTGTCCTGCGGTATATACCTATCCCTTTCCATCTTTAAAGTAAACGTAATCGAATTGTGGTCACTATCACCAAAGTGCTCACCTACCTCCAAATCTAACACCTGTCCTGGTTCATTACCCAGTACCAAATCCAATACGGCCTCGCCTCTCGTTGGCCTATCTACATACTGTGTCAGGAAGCAGAAGTTACATGATTCATTCCACCGTTAGAATGAAAAAATAAGGGCAGCACGGTGGCGCAGTGGTTAGCACTGCTGGCTCAGTGCGCCAAACTTTCAGGTTCGATCCCGTCTCTGGGTCACCCTCCGTGTGGAGCTTGCACTTTCTCCCCGTTTTTGCGTGGGTTTCTTCCCCACAACCCAAAGATGTGCAGGGTAGATGGATTGGGCACGCTAAATTGCCAGGTAATTGGAAAAAATGCATTGGATACTCGATGTTTTTTTTTAAAGAATCGAGAACAGTTCATCCCAGGCCCCAGAAATTCAACGCACCAATGTATTAAACAGATCACTTTTACTGGATGTGAAAGTTGCTTGTTGGGACAGAATTTATTGCCCACCCCTAGTTGCCTTTCAGATGGTGGTGGTGAGCTACCTCCTTGAATCGTTGCTGGCCCTGACGTTTGGGTAAATTCAAAGTGCTTTTAGGGAGGAAGCCAAATGATTTTTCCCCGTTAACCTGCAGGAACATTTATATGGTCGCAAGAGGGAGTGGTCAGTGATTTGGAGTGGAAATTCCAGTTGGTGATTGGCCCAAGTAGGGGCTTGTCTAGTTCTTCAAAATGATAGTGGTCGGAGGTGTGGAGGCGCTGCCTGAGGAACAATTGACGAGGAACATTGTTGAGTTATAGCGGTGCATTTTGGGATGTCTGTGGCGGAGGGATTGAATGCCTGTTGCAGGAGGAGCAATCAAACGCACTGCTTGGTGCTGGGTGCTTTCGAACTCCCTGAGTGTTCTTGGAGATCGGGGGAGCAGCGTTTCACGTCGAGGGAAATGGAGTAATCAATTTGCCTGCGTAACCAATCTTGTTCCGAAATTTCAAGGAACCTATCATAGATAATCGTAAATGCACTTTTCCTCCATTTCGGCTGAGTAATTGACAAAGTGGGACAGGTCAGTTATTGTACAGAGCTGGAATCGAACTTGGGTTTCCACAGTGTGAGATCAGAAAGTGAACAGATGGCACAAGGTTCCTTTTAAAACAGAATAATGCAATCTCTGGAGTGGAAATTCCAGTTGGTGATTGGCCCAAGTAGGGGCTTGTCTAGTTCTTCAAAATGATAGTGGTCGGAGGTGTGGAGGCGCTACCTGAGGAACAATTGACGAGGAACATTGTTGAGTTATAGCGGTGCATTTTGGGATGTCTGTGGCGGAGGGATTGAATGCCTCTGGCAGGAGGAGCAATCAAGCGCACTGCTTGGTGCTTCCGAACTCACTGAGTGTTCTTGGAGATCTGGGGAGCAGCGTTTCACGTCGAAGAAAATGGATTAATCAATTTGCCTGCGTAACCAATCTTGTTCCGAAATTTCAAGGAACCTATCACAGATAATCGTTAATGCTCTTTTCTTCCATTTAGGTTGTGAGTAATTGACAAAGTTTGATAGGTCAGTTATTGTTCAGATCTGGAATCGAACTTGGGTTTCCGCAGTGTGAGATCAGAAAGTGAACAGGAAGCACAAGGCTATTTTTTAAACAGAATAATGCAATCTCTGAAAAAAAAACACCTTCTTCTAATTATAAATGTGCTGCTGTTTTTATTTATGCAACACACATGTTTTGGAAATGTGAAAAACGCCAGACAGCGCCAACGGTGAGACAGGTTCGAACTTCCAATTAAGTTGATGCTGTGAAGTAACCACCGAGCTAAAGCTAACGCGGTCGTCACACATGGACACGTTGTATATAAAGGATTTCCGTGATCATACTCGCAGTGGTGGGCAACACTGAGGCGAGACTCCAGGTGTTGGTGCACATCATGTCACAGCCAGACGTGACCGAAAATTTAAAAGTGCGTGAAGTACCGATGGAGGACATTCATTCCGTTTAACCTCAGTGGTTCATTAGATTAGCAGATCACTCAATCCCACTCGACCGACCTTTCCCCAGAGGCATGCATTTCATTGCTGACGTTTCTCGCATTGACATTTGAAAGCCACTGTTGTATCTGCCTCCACCAATCTCACAGGCAGTGCGGACAAGATAATTGAAATCTATCCCAGAACATTGAAATAATTGTTGGAAAGATGTAACTTAAAAATCTTATCTCGCAGTTATATTCATCTGCGAGTACTGTGGCAACTGGAACTGATAGCAAATGACAACATAGGGAGACGACACGACCACTCACTCCAGTCAAAACATTCAGTTTGATCACAGTTGAGCTTCTGTCTCAATGTCATTTCCTGCCTGTTCCTCAGATACTTTCGTTCCCTCAAATTTCACTATTGCGAAGAAAAATGGATGCAGGCATTCAAACCGATTTGGACATATAGATGGAGTGCTCGAATCTGCAGCGAGGCAGAGCTGGAAGGTGGGACAGGTTATAGAGTCAGAGACGTTTACATGATATAAATAGGTCCTTCGGCCTAACTTGTGCATGTCGCCCAGTTTATACTACACAAATCCTGTCCAATTGCCCACATTTGGTCATCTTCCTCTATACCCATTTTTTCCATATAACTATTTAAATGCTTTTTAAAAGGCAACATTGTAGACGCCTCTACTACTGCCTCTGCCAGCTCGTTCCAGACACTCACCACCCTCTGTGTGAAACAATTGGTATCTCTCCCCTCTCACCTTAACCCTACGCGCTCTAGATTTGGACTCCACTACCTTTGGGATAATCTACCCGATCCATGCCCCCCACCCCCCCACCAGCATTATTTTATAGCCGTCGTCAAGATCACCCCTCGGCTCCAAGAAAAATATTCCAGTTTAACAGCTCCTTATAACTCAAACCATCAAATCCGGTAGCTGCCTAGCAAATATTTTCTGCTCTCTTTCTAGGTTAATAATATCGTTTCTATATTAGGGTGACCAGAACTGTACATAGTATTATAAGTGTGTCCTTCCCAACGTCTTGTAGAACTTCAGCAAGACATCCCAACTCCTGTGTTCAATTATCTGACCATGTATCTGTATAATAGTAATAATGGGCAGACACAGTAATTGTGGAACAAAGACCCTCCTTCAGTGTTGTGAATTTCCAATTATTAATCACGTTTGCTGTGGTTGAAAAAAGCAGCAAAGTCGCAGAATGTATCTGACTTGAAAAAATGTAGAAGAATATCTTGCTCAAGAGAACCACAGCTAAATAAATCTTCACCCGATACTAATACAAACAAATTAGAAACAGAAAAAAAAATCACGTCCACAGAAGCGCCTATCTGTGCCCCTGACTATAGAGTCCCCGATGACTATTGCTCTTCTGCACTTTGACCCTCCCTTCTGAACATCAGAGCCAGCCGTGGTGCCACTGCTCTGGCTGCTGCTGTTTTCCCTTGATAGGCTATCCCCCCGACAGTATCCAAAGAGGTATACCTGTTCGAGAGGGGGACAACCACAGGGGATTCCTGCACTGACTGCCTGCCCTTTCTGGTGGTCACCCATTTCTCTGCCTGCACCTTGGGTGCGACCACATTTATATAACTGCGATCTATGACGCTTTCCGCCACCTGCATGCTCTTAAGTGCATCCACTTGCTGCTCCAACCGAACCATGCGGTCTGTGAGGCGCTCCAGTTGGGTGCACTTTCTGCAGAGACGCCATCCGGGACGCTGGAAGCCTCCCGGACCTGCCACATCTCACAGTCAGATCACTGCACCCCTCTAACTGACAATGAATCATTTAATTAAAATTAAAAGTTTAAATTTTAAAAAAAAATTTTTTTTTAAGTTACTGTTAACTATCTGTTTCCTAGCACTAGATTTCTAATATAAATGTGAAAGCTAAATATAGTACTCTCCGATCTCTGGCTTAGGTACCCCTCTAAATTATAATTAAGTAATTATGTTTAATGAGTTACCAATGCGGATTTTTAAAAATTTACTGTAGATTCCCACCCAGCCACTCAGGTCACAGCTTTTCTGTGCTGTCACTTCAGTTCCACCCCCCCCCCGCCCCGACACACACAATTTGAAAAAGGTATAAAAGTAAAAATGAGTAAAAATCACTTGCTTACCTTCTTACCTTCTGAGTGTCTTAGATGTTCTCAGGTTCTCTCCCTGACAGAGACGGCTCATCCTCCTCTGAACGTTTTGACTTTGCTGTCAGTGAGGCAGGTATCATCATTTTCTACTGTTTGCCAGATGCTTATTTGCAACCAAAGTTATTTTCTCGTCGATTAAAGCATTTTGAGTTATTGCATATATGTTTTCAGTGAGGCTGATATCATAATTTTCCACTCAGTCCCAGATGCGTTTTTGCAACTGAAGTGATTTTCTCATTGATTGAAGCATTTTGAGTTATTTGCCATTTGTTTTCAGTGGGGTTGATTTCATAATTTTCTACTTTTTTTTTTCAAATGCATGTTTTGCCCCCTATGTGATTTTCTCATTTTTACTTATTTGCCACTTGTGGTCAGTGAGGCGGATATCATAATAATGTTCTCCTATTTTCCAAAATGCTTATTCTGCAACCAAAGTGATGTTCTCATCGATTGAAGCATGTTGCGCCATTTACCATTTCTTTACATTGAGGCGGATATCAGATGTTTATACTTTTTGTCAAATGCGTGTTTTGCAACCAAAGCGATGTGCTCATCCAGTTGAACATATTGAACCATTTGCCTTTTGTTTTCTGTCAGGTGGATATCATAATTTTCTACTTTTGGCAGATGCTTATTTTGCAACCAAGGTGATATTATCATTGATTGAAGCCTTTTCAGTTATTTGCCATTTTTTTCAGTGAGGCTGAGATCATAATTTACTACTTTTTGTCAGCTCTGTGTTTGCAACTAATGTGATTTTCTGATCGAGTTAAGCTTTTTGAGTCATTTGCCATTTGTATTCAGATGGTGTGACTTAGTAATTTTCTACTTTTTGCCAGATGCTAACTTTCTAACACTGTTGATTTTCTGATCGATTGAAGCATGTTGTGTGATTTGCGATTTCTTTGCAGTGAGGCTGGTATCATAATTTTCTAATTTTTGTCAAATGCGTTTTGCAACCATAGTGATGTTCTGATCGAGTTAAGCAATAGGTGCCATGTGTTGTAAGTGAGGAGGATATCATCATTTTCTACTTTTTACCAGATGCTTATTTTACATTCAAAGTGATTTTCTCATCAATTGAAGCATTTTCACTGATTTGCCATTTGTTGTCAGTGAGGTGGAGATCATAATTTTCTACTTTTTCCCAGATGCTTATTTTGCAACGGAAGTGATTTTCTCATCGAGTTAAGCAATTTGAGCCATTTGCCACTCATTGTCAGTGAGGGCGATATCATAATTTTCTAATTTTTAACTGATCTCGCTATTCCAAATGGGATAGAGGGGGAAAAAGGAGGAGACTAAAGACCAGTAATGTTGACCTCTGTGGTGGTGAATTTGCTGGAATCAATAATTAAGGAGGAGATGACGAAACAGTTGGAAAGACAAAGCTCAATACACCATTGTCACCCTGGTTTTATAGAGAATAATATATGCGTGACAAGCTTGCTTCAGTTTCTTCAAGAAGTAACCAGCAAAGTGGATAATGGGGAAGCTGTGGTGTGTTGTGTCTAGACTTCCAGAAGGCGTTACACAAGGAGCCATATAAAAGACTGAACTAGAATGTTAGATCATAGGGGATTGGGGCAAAGTATGAGATTTGATTGATGATTGGCTGACTGACAGAAATCAAAGTGTCGGCATACATGGATCCTTATTTGGCTGGTGAACTGTACCAGGTATGCTGCCGCAGAGGTCGGTCCTCGAACATGAACTGTTTACAATCTATATAAATGATCTGCAAGCAGGGACAGAGTTTAACATAGCAAAATTTGCGGATGATACTAGAATAGCTGGGAAAGCAGGCAGTGAAAAGGAGATACCGATTTTACACGCGGATATAGATAGGTTAGGACATTGGGCCAAAATATGGTGAATGAAGTTAACGTGGAAACGTTTGAGGTTATCATCTTTGGCCGAAAAATAGGAAGACAAATTATTATCTAAATGGAAAGCAAATTCAAGGTGTGCCTGGGCAGAGGGATCGGGCTGTGTGTGTTCAGGACTTTAACAAAAATTGTATGCAGGTACAGCATGTAATTAAAAAGGCGAATTGCAAAACGACTGGAGTATAAAAGTGAAGCAGTGTTGCTAGAATTGTATAGGATGTTGGTGAGACCTCATCTGATGCATTGTGTCCAGTTTGGGATACCTAATTTGGGGAACGAAGAGGTGGCAATGGAGGCAGTTAAGAGCAGGTTCTCCAGATTGATTCCGGGGGTGAAAGAGTTGACGTATGAGGAGCGATTAAACAGTTTAGCCTCACAATCGCTGGAGTTTAGAAGCGTGAAAGGGGCCTGCTAGAGGTGTGTAAAATACGAAAAAAGATTGAGAAACTGAACCCAGACCAAAGCCCCCCCCCCCTTCCCCCCCCCCCCCCCAACGCACCCTGTAGTGCACTCTAGAACGATACATCACAGGTTGGGGTTGAGAGGCGGTAGACTTCAAACTGATGTGAGTTGAAAATCCTTCGCGAACTGGGTGGTGAATCTATGGAGTTCCCTGCCCCACAGTACGGTGGAGTCTGACTCATGAAATGCTTTCAAGAAGGTTTTATATACATTTCTGATTTTTAATAAACGTGGTAAAGAGATATGTTGAACAGCCAGGGAGGAGGATTTGAGGTCAGGAAGAATTCAGCCACGAACTGATAGAATGGTGGAGCAGGGTCGAACAGTTGAATTTCCTCCTTCGGCTCCGAATTCCCATGTTCTGAAGTAGTGCAGATATATATCAGCCTTGCAAAATATAATGTTATTTTCAGTGCGGTGTGGCTTTTACTGGAGTAACCTGTCCATGTTGCCAGCTTCCTCTGTTCTGCATTGGACTTTATATACGCTTTACTTCATTGTATGGCTTTTCTTCCTGCAAGACTGAAAGAGCTGTTCCACCATGTAGTTCTAGAAGGACTGTGGGAGCTGCCTTCTCCCTCTGCCCACATGTCCAACTGCTCGGCCTTCCAGTGTAAGTAATGACAAAGGGGCGTTTATCTACCAAACAAGGCCCGTTGCTCAGACACTGTAATAACGCTGCTCGTCTATTCAATTACCCTTCACGCTGCAGTCCTAGCAAAATACAACAGGAAGACAATTGGATTTTACCCAACTGCCATGCATAAAACTAGCTCTGTCCAGCACAAATCTAACTGTAGGTTGAACCGCTCGAGGCACGGAACAATGAAATTAAATACACAACTGGGCCTTATTTCTGATGTTCACCAATACACTTATTAATCTTGTAACACTTTCTTTACTTTCTTCCTGAGCAGAATGTGTACACTGAGATTAATAAACGATCGAAATGTGTGATTGTTACCGTCGAAATTTTGGATGTTAGGTATGATTCCCCGGATCTAAGCCCCGCTGGTGAGGCACACGTTGTTTGTGTTTGTCTCTACTCCCCCCCCCCACCCTAGAAAGTGCTTATCAGAAGCTTTTTTGAAACAGTTCAGTCCATGGGATATAATCACACACACAAGTGTTCATTTAATTGTTTGTGCAGTTTGCAGTGGTTGACTCGTTTAATGCTGTGCGTCAAATTTCCTTGCACGGTCCATGCTTCAGGAACTGTGTTCATTTTTGCTTCAATGTGCCACTCACTACTCCGAGTGAGCCCGTTACAGGTCACTTACTTAATCCGGAGATGTTGTGTCATGTACCATTACAAGCCCCTGTATTCCTTTTCCTCCTCTTTCCAATTGCATCTCGATAACAGTTCCTCCTGCTCATGTAAAAATCGTCCTAATTAATTCGGTGCTCCTGCGCCGTTCCCTACCGCATCCCTTCCCATCCCTACACGACCCCAACCCAAGGCCGGTTCACCAAGTATCTCTGAAGGACTTCTCGTTGCATGGACCCGATTAGCCAATTATCTTCCTGTGTCACAAGACCGTGTGCATCGATCTTCATCGGGTCTTTAATTTGACCAGCTAATTTTGAATTACCGGGAAACTAATCCCAAAATCAAGCTTACAGGAACAAGTAAAATTTTGCAGCTGCAATTAAAGTAATTCATTTCTGCTCATGTTATTGCATGTTAGTCATCTGAATTGTAACCAGCATATGTAGGTACCCTACAGACTGAAACAGTGGAATGCATAACAAGGGACAAATAAATGGCTCAGCAATTGAATACATACTTTGGTTTTGTCTTCACAAAAGAGGACACACATCAGATACCGGAAATGTTAGAGAATGAAATGTTTAGTGAAAGGAAAGAACTGAAGGAGATCAATATGGGTAGAGAAATCGTGCTGGGAAAATTGATGAGATTGAAGGCGGATAAATCCCCAGAGCGTGATAAACTTTGTCCCAGAGTGCTTGAGGAAGTGGCTCTGAAAATATTGGATTCATTGGTTGTCATCTTCCGGGATTCTCTCGACTCTGGAACAGTCCCTTCAGATTGGAATGTTGCCAATGTCACTCCAATATTCAAAAAGGGAGGTAGAGAGAAATCAGGGAATTATAGACCAGTACGCCTAACATTGGGAGTGTGGACAATTCTTGGATCCATTATCAAGGATTTTATACCGGAACATTTCGTAAGAAGTGGCAGGATCAGTCTGAGTCAGCGTGGATTTATGAAGGGAAAAATCATGCTTGACAAATCAGTTGGAATTGTTTAAAGATGTAATCATTACAGTTAACAAGGTGGAGCCGGTCGATGTCGTAATATTTGGAATTTCAGAAAGCGTTTTACAAAGTCCCGCTGAAGAGATAATTGTGCGAAATTAAAGCGCATGGATAGGGGTAAGTGTAGTGAGGTGGCTAGAAAACTGATTGGCAGAGAACAAATAACGAGTTGGAATCAATGAGTCATTTTGAAATTGACAGGCAGGAATTAGAGGGGTTCCACAGTGATTGGTGCTGGGGCCCCAACAACTCACAATATATATTAATGATTTGGATCCGGGAGAAAAATGTAACATCTCAAAGTTTGCAGATGGTACTACGTTAGGTGGGAGGGCGAACTGTGCCAAGGAGGAAGAAATCCTACAGCATGATCTGGACATGTTGGGTGAGTGGGCAAATCAATGGGAGATGATTTGGATAAGTGTGCGGTTATTCACTTTGGAAGCAAAAACAGGAAGGCAGATTACGACCTGATGGCTGCAAATTGGGAGAGGGGAGTGCGCAGCGGGAGCTGTTTGTCCTTGTGCACCAATCGCTGAAGGTAAGCATGTAGGTACAGCAGGCGGTAAAGAAGGCTAATGGTAGGTTGCCCTTCATTGTGAGAGGTTTCAAGTATAGACAAAGGGATGCATTGCTGCATTTATACAGGCCCTTGGTGAGGCCACACCTAGAATATTGTGTGCAGTTTTGGTCTTCCTTTCAGAGGGATGATGTGCTCGCTCTCTAAGGAGTGCATGCGAATGTTTACCAAGCTGATTCCAGGGATGGCGTGACTGGCAAATAAGGAGAGATTGACTAGGTTCGGATTGTTCTCGCTTGAGTTAAGAAGAATTAGGGGGATCTCATCGAGCCGTCTAACAGGACTAGATAGGGTACATGCAAGGAAGATGTTCTCAATGGTGGGTGTGTATAGAACCAGCGGTCAAAGTCTGAGGATTCTGGGATTTCGGACAGAGATAAGGAAACATTTCTTCACCCAAAGAGAGGTGAGTCAAATGCCTGCAATTAACTCAGTAGTTCGTGCCATGATTTCATCTAGGTTATCAGCCCCTGGGAATCAATTCATCACCTCATAATTAGTCAAATTAAACTGCATCTGTCATTCATCGGCCCACTGCCCAAATGGTCAAGATCCTGTTGAAAGCTCATATTACATTCTTCACCAGCCACTGTGCCCCAATCTTGGGTTTGTCTGCAAACTACCTAAAAATGCCTCCTACATTCTCATCCAAATCATTAATATACGTCATAAGTAACAGTGGACCCAGCACCAATCCCTGAGGCACACCACTGACCAGAGGCCTCCAGTTTGAGAAAGAACCCTCCACCGCCAATTTCGGTCGCCAAGCCAATTTTGTATCCAATTGGCTACCTGCCGCTAGATTCCGTGAGATTTCACCTTTTGCAACAACCTACCATGGAGAAATTTGTCAAAGGCCTTACTAATGTCCATGGAGACAACGTCGACAGCACTGCCCTCATCTACCTTTCTGGTTACTCCTTCAAAAACCTCAGTCAAAATCGTGAGAAATGACTTTCCCCTTACAAAACGATGCTAACTTTCCCAAATTAGCCCTTGCCTGTCTAAATGTCTGTAGATCCTGTCCCTGAGAATACCTTATATCAATTTACCCACTACAGAAGTAAGGCTAACCGTTCGATAGTTCCAGGGATTATCCCTACAGCCCTTCTTAAACAAGGGCATAACATTTGCTACCCTCCAATCGTCAGGCGCCTCTCCTGTGGCTGTCGTGATTCAATTATCTCAGCCAGGGGCGGCAATTTCCTCACGCGTCCCCTAAACGCCCTGGGATACATTTCATCAGGTCCCTGGGATTTATCTATCTCTATGCGCTTCAATACCTCCAACACCAACTTCTCTGCAATATGTGCACTCCTCAAAACATCGCTTTTTATTTCCTTAACATTCGTAGCATTTCCAGCAGCAAATACTGACGATAAATATTCATTTTGGACATCTCCAATCCCTTGTGAATCTGCACATAGTTGACATTGTTTATCCTTAAGATGCCCTACCCTCTCCCTAGTCACGCTTTTACCCTCTATGTATCTGTAAAACCTTTTTTTGGATTTTCTTTGCCTTATCTGCCAAGACAATCTCCTGTCCCCTTCTTGCCCTCCTTATTTCTCTCTTTACTCCGACAAGCCCGATACTCTTGAAGGGATTCGTGTGATCCCGGATGACTATGTATATCAGATGATTCCTTCCGTTTGACCATGGCCTCAATATCCCGAGTCATCCATTATCCCTCAATATCCCGAGTCATCCATTATCCCTCCTTTTAAAATGTATATTTCTCTGATTTCAGATGAACAACTGTTCTCGCTTCAACTGCTGTTGTGGAGAGAGTTGCAAACCGCTACCTGCCATTGAGCGATGCGGTGTTTCCTAACATCTTTACTGAACAGTCTCCCCTTACATTTTAGACGAAATCTCCAACCAGTGTAATGCGTTTCCTGTCCTTGGAATAATTTTAATGAAAAATATAAACTAAATGGTACAAATTTTAAACGGGGCTCCGAATAATTTCTTCCACATGTGCGTCTGTAATAACAGGGAGCAAGAACGATTCAGATGATCAAATGGTTTTATTTCACTAGGCAGAGCTGCCTGATTGGCTAAGCTACAAAGAATGAACAGCTGGATATCTGGATTGGTTATCAGTCAAACGTTAGAATATTCTGTTTGGTGAATGCAGCTATCAGTCACACCGCAAACTCAGAAATTGGCTGAGAGTGGCTTGCTGGATGAATGAATCTCCAGCGTGACGTCAGATATCTGATAGGCAGCTGGCGGAAACCTATGCATAATGAATGCAGCTGTGGATTACAATGCAACCTCAAACAATGCCTGCGATGCATGTTGCTTCCTGACTGAAGGCATGTTTGCAGTATGACTTCCGAGATCTGACAGTCCCAGCTGTCGGTCACAGTCACAGCTGGCTGTTTGGCTGAGGGAACTCCCGGCAGCAACGGACCATTGTCCTTTACTGAGACTGCCGGTCGCCAGTTCCTGGTGCTCCCAGCTCGGTGAAAGCGGCTGTCAGGAGTGGAGGTAGGGATTGATCCACTCCAGCAGGCCCGACTTCTTACCTATAAATGTTCACTCCTCGTTGTTATATGCCGTTTGTCTGTTGCGAATTTGTAGATGCACCTTCAATTCAGTTAGTTCGACTGGTACAACTGACTCTCGCCAGTGAGATCCTATCACAAGTGATATTTGTTGACCAATTTATTAATTGATGTAACCGGATACATTGCCGCCTTCTTGACCTGCTCTCTGAACTTTGACTGAGTGACACCGTAAATAAATGTGTTTGTGCAGCAACTTAAATTACGCAGCATCCATCCCACATATTGACATATAGCTTCAGATTCGTTTAAATAAACGATTCCTCGAATGTGTTTGTACAAGAAAGATATAACATTCAACAACCATAGAAGTATGAAGGTCCCAGATATGCTGAAGAGTAAAATCATAGACTTCCTTCTGCTCTCCATTTCTGGATCACTGCGATTCTCTCCATTATTCTGAGCCCTCAGTCCCTGACGTACTCGACTGGTCACTAAAACATATCTGACTGTCAGTGCATTGAGCAACAGAATTAAAACAAATGGGAGGACTGGCGTTAAAATCCGTTCGAACCAATAAAATCCTTGCCAAATTGGGTCAGTTAAAGTTATTACCTTTGTGTAACAGAGCCACGGTGTATTGCCTACTATCACGTAAGGTGAAAACGTAAAGTACCAGGGGATGTTTTTCAAGCAGAGCAGAATGCCAGTTGTTGCTAGAACCACAGCGGCAGTGTTCCCGGTGCAATATTTTGCTCTCATTTTCTGGCAACAGATGGTAACAAACCGATCAAAGGAGAACGTAACGGTGAACCAGACAGAACAGTCCCTGGCTGCACTCAGCAGTACACCCTTAACACTGCACACAGGGGTTATGTCCAGAAAACTCAATGGCATGTAATATGCATTGATCTGATTCAGAATGACGTCTGTGATAATGAGCAGTAGATCCGCAGTTGCCATGGCCACCAGGTAGCGAGTAGTGCAAGTAGAGAGGCCACACTTTCCACGGGGCAGGATTAGAATTGCCAGGGTATTAACTGTAAGAAAGGAACATTTCAACATAGTGAAAGTTGTTGATCGATATGTTCAAAATCTGCAACAGTTGCGAATGACAGTTTTGCTGAAAAATGACAGGTTTCTGGGACAGGATGAATATGTTAGAGATTAAAACTGCAGAGTAGACATTCAGAAACGTTACCCCACTGTTTAGAAATGGAGCGACAGAGAAACCTGAGACCTACAGACCTGTTAGTTGGACTTCTATAGCAGAGAAAATGTTAGAGTCTGTTATAAAGCACCTGATATCACTGAAAAATAATTTGGTTGGGAAGTCAACTTGGATCTAAGAGGGATCAGTTTTGACACACCTGTTGGATTTTGTGAGCATATTATAGATTCGCAAAATCACTACAGCACAGAAGGAAGCCATTTTCAGAATAGATATTGTGTTTATCAATTGGCTTGCGAAGGGAGGAGCATGGCAGTACATTTGAAGAATATATGGAGGGGCTAAGTGAATGTGCAACGAATGGAAAATCGAACATAGTGTGAATACATGTGACGTTATCCAGTTTGTACAAACATAATGGAAGGGAATAGCTTTTTAGTAATAGCGATTGTTCAGAAATTGTTGTTGTCATAATTGGTCTACGTGTCCTTATTTACAACTGTGGCCTTATTCATCAGCAGACAGGTGCAACAAGCAATTAGGATCCCACATGCCATAACCCCATACATTCCAATGGAAGCTGAATGCATCATTCAGCATGTCTGCTGCAAATACGAAGATCCTTTTAATTGGAGTGTTGTGTACAACTTTCGAGTTCATTCTTCAAGGAGGATGTAGCCGTGCAATGTGAGTTCACGGGACTCATGCGTGGGACATCATTTTCTGAGGGAAAACTGGGGAAATTGGTCCTTGGAGCTTCGAAGCAGAACAGATGTACTCATTAGACTTTGCACAGTTCGTTCAGGGTTTGACTGGCTAGATGTAGATATAGTGTTGCGGTGGACATGATGACCAGAATGGGAGACACAACATACGGTTACATTGGAAGCATTGGCATGTTTCCTAAATCTGTGATTTCATAGAATTTCATAGAATTTACAGTGCAGAAGGAGGCCATTCGGCCCATCGAGTCTGCACCGGCTCCTGGAAAGAGCACCCTACCCAAGGTCAACACCTCCACCCTATCCCCATAACCCAGTAACCCCACCCAACACTAAGGGCAATTTTGAACACTAAGGGCAATTTATCATGGCCAATCCACCTAACCTGCACATCTTTGGACTGTGGGAGGAAACCGGAGCACCCGGAGGAAACCCACGCACACACGGGGAGGATGTGCAGACTCCGCACAGACAGTGACCCAAGCCGGAATCGAACCTGGGACCCTGGAGCTGTGAAGCAATTGTGCTATCCACAAGGCTACCGTGCTGCCCACGAGGGTTTTCACACAGGGGAAGTTAAATACTGGAATTGTTACCCAGGCGACAACAGACTAACAATGACTAAGCATGTTCAAGAAAGATGTCGATAGGTTTCGAGATCCTAATGATGACAAGGGAGATTGGTATTCTACAGAAAACTGGGTAAGTGGAAGCTTATCTACCACGACACTGTGAATGGAAGAGTGGGCCTTACTGGACCAATAGCCTCGTCCGAGGAATATCCCTGTGTTCTCATGTTCGTACACATCTCAATTTAGGCCCTCACCTAATATCAAACCGCTTTGCTGCAGACTAGAGGAATGCCGGACAGACAACTACTCTCATGGTACGTGTTGGCAATTTACAGACGATAATGGAACCCCCACACTCCAGAAGGAGGCTGTTCGGCCCATCAACTGTTCATCAACCCTCGGAAAGAGCAGCTAATGCCACTTCCTCACCATGTCACAGTTACCCCACCTAACATTTTGGACAACAACAATCAGTTTAGCATGGCAAATCCACCGAACCTGCACATCTTTGGGCTGAGTGATGAGACCTGAGCACCCGACGGAAGACCACACGGAAATGGGGAAAATGTACAAACTCATGCAGAGAGTAATCAAGCCCGGAATTGAACCCGTCTAGCTGGCACTAATGAGGCATCTGTGCTAACCACTGTCCAATGTGCCGCGTCTTGAGATGGTTCACAAGTGATAGGCTGCAGCAGCCAGGTTCATGGCACCGTGCCTCGCCCTGCTGAATTTGAGGGCAGGATAAAGAGTGGCAGAGCTATAGTGATAGGGGATTCAATTATGACGGGAATAGATAGACGTTTCTGCGGCCCCAATCTAGATTTAGGATGGCAAGTTGTCTTCCAGGTGCAAGGGTCAAAGATGTCTCGTTGCAGCTGCAGGTCATTCTGGGGGAGAGTGTGAACAGACGTCTGCCGTAGTGCATGTGGGGACCAATGATACAGGCAGGAAACGGGATGAAGTCCTACGAGCTGAAATAAGGGAGTAAGGTTTTTAATTAAAAAAGCAGGACCTCAAATGTCGAATCTCAGGATTAGTACCAGTGTCACATGCTGGTGAAGTAGAAATGACAGGATAGCTAAGATTAATACGTGGCTTGAGGGATGGTGGTAGTGGGAAGGATTCAAATTTCAGGACATTGGAACCATCTCTGGGGGAGGTGGAGCAATACGAAACGGATGGTCTGCATCTGGGCAGGACCGGAACAGATGTCCTCGGGGGAGAATTTGTTGTGCTGTTGTGGAGGGTTAAACCTAATATGGCAGGGGTTAGGAACCGATGCAGGAGATCGGATGGAAGTAAGGTGGGGACAGAAACAAAAGGCAGTAACAGGAAAAGTGGAAGGCAGAGAAACCAAAGTCAAAAATGAAAAAGGGCCATATTACATCATAATTCTAAATGGGCAAAAAGAATATACGAAGGCTCTATGTCTGCAAGGAGAATTTGTAATAAGTTTGATGAATTTTCTGCGCTGACAATCATCAACGGAGATGATATAATTGGGATCACTAGACCTGACTCCATGGTCACCAAGGGTAGGAACCCAATGTCCTGTGGTATTCAATATTCAGAAAAATAGAAGGAAAGGAACGGGAGGTGCGGTACCGTTGCTGGTTAAAGAGGAGATTCACGCAACAGTAACAAAGAACATTAGCCTGACGATGTGAAATCTGTATGGGTGAAGCTGCGGAACACTGAAGGGCAAAAACACGTCAGTGGGATTTGAGTGCAGACCAAAAAAACAGTTGTTGTTTGGGGATGGCATCAAACAGGACATTAGAGATGCGTGCAGTACGGGAACAACAGTTATTATGGGTGATATCAATCTGCATATTAATTAGCCTAATTGAACTGGCAGCAATTCGATGGAGGTTAATTTCGTGGAAAGTTTAAGGGATGGTTTTCTCGACCAATATGTCGAGGAACCAACTGGAGAACAGGCCATCCTAGATTGTGCAATGAGCGATATTAATTACCAACGTTGTTGTGCGAGTTCCTTTAGGGAAGAGTGACCCTAATAAGGTAGAGTTATTGATTAAGATAGAGAGTGCCACAGTTGAGTCTGAGACTAGAGCCTGAAATTAAAGAAAGCTAACTTTGATGGTTCGAGACGTGCATTAGCTAGGTGAAGTTGGCAAATGATGCTGAACGGGTTGACGGCGGATAGGCAATGGCAGACATTTAGCGAACACAAAGGTGAACTTCAACAAGTGTGCATCCCTGTCTGGCGCAAGCGTACATCGGGGAAGGTGACTCAGCCATGGCTAAAAGAAATTAGGCATAGTGTTAAAGCCAAAGTGGAGGCATATGATTAATCAGAAAAACCAGCAAGCCGAAGGAGTGGGCGAAATATAAATTTCAGCACAGGAGGACAAAGGGTATAATTCGTAAAGGGGAAAACAGAGTACGAGAGTAAGCGTGCACAGGACATAACAAGTGACTGCAAAATGTACTATAGATAAGCGAAGAGACAAAGAGTGGTGAAGACAAATGTACGCACCTTACAGTGAGAATCAGGTGAATTCATAATGGGAAACAAAGAGATGGCAGACCAGTTGACGAAATAGTTTAGACCTTTTTTCACAAAGGAGGATAATCATAGCCTTCCGGGGACAGACGGTCCAGCATGAAGGAGAAACTGAAGGAAATCCTTATTAATCAGGAAATTGCTTTGACATTGAGATTAATCCCCAGGGCCTGATGCTCGACATCCCGGACTACTTAAGGAAGTGGCCCTCGAAAAAGTGCAATCATTCATGATTATTTTCCAGCATTCAATAGAGTCCGGAAGAGTTCCAATGTATCAGAGGGTAGCTAATGTAACCACTCTTTTTAAATAAGCAGGTAGAGTGCAAACGGGGAATTATAGACCGGTTAGCCTGACATTGGTAGTAGGGAAAATACTGGACTAAACTAGTAAGAATGAAATAACTGAGCATTTTTAAAATGGGGCCAGGATCGGTCCAAATAAGCATGGATTCACTGAAGGAAAATGATGCTTCACAAATCTTCTGCAATAGTTTGAGGGTTTGACCAGTGGAGTACACAACGGTGAACCAGTGGAAGTTGGAATTTAAGAAGGCTTTTGACAGTAGATTATTGAGTTAATTAGAGGTCATGGGATTATGCGCAATGTATTGATGTGATAGAGAATGGGTTGGCAGTCAGGAAGCGGAGTGTTGGAAAAAACGGGTTATTTACTGAGTGGCATGCAGTGACTCGTGGCGCAGTGGTTCAGTGCTGTGGCCCCAGCTGTTAACAATATACATCAATGATTTGGATGAAGGGATTTCATGCAATATCTTCAAATTTCCATCCGACACTAAGGTGCCTGCAAGTGTGCTGCAAAGAGGCTGCAGTGTGATTTCGACAGGCTGGCTGGGTGGGAACATACTTATCAAATGCGATATAATGTGGGTAAGTGTGACGTTACCCACTTTGGTGGGAAATACAGGAAGGCCGATTGTTATCTATATGATGACAGTTCAGGAAATGGGGAATTGCAACGAGACCTGGGTGTCATGGTGGAACAGTCGCTGATGGTTGCCATGCAGTTACAGTCGGAGGCAAGGAAAGCTAATGGCATGCTGGCCTTCATAGCGAGAGGATTTTAGCCTAAGAGTAAGGATGTGTTGCTGCAGTTATACAGGGCCTTGGTGAAGTCACACCATGGGTATTGTGTGCAGTTTTGGTTTCCTCGTTTGAGGAAGGACATTCTTGTTATTGAGGACGTCCAGCGAAGTTTCACCAGACTAATTCCCTGGATGGCAGGACTGACATATGAAGAAAGATTGGATCGACTGGGCTTACACTCAACAGAGTTTAGAATAATGAACGGATATTTCATAGACACATATCAAATCCTGATGGGGCTGGACAGGCTCGATGCGGGAAGAAAGTTTCCGATGTTGGAGACGTGCAAAACTAATGGTCACGGCCTAAGAATACAGGGTAAGGCATTCAGGACAGAGATGAGAAATAGGTGCTTGCCTCAGAGTTGTAAACTTGTGGAATTATCTATCACAGAAAGTTGTTGGGACAAGTTCGTTGCATATATTCCAAAGGTCATTGGAGCTAAAGGATTAAGGGATATGGAGAGAAAGCGGGAACGGGATACTAAAGTGGAATGATCAGCCATGCTCATATTGAATTATGGTGCATTCTCGAAAGGCCGAATGGCCTACTTATGCATCTAATTTCTGTTTCTCAAAGATTTGTATTCTAAGATATAGTCAGCTTCACAAGTCTAAATTCGGCTGTCGTGTTTTCACCTCATACTCAAAGAAGCAGGATTGTGTATTACAATCAGCAACGCTTAAGCAGAAATATGGCACCCTCCACGGCACGGTTCCCCATTCCGATTATAGCGCATCGAGCCAATCACCAAACTCAAGCACTCATGTGATGGTCCAAACAGTCATCAATTGAACTCTGACAAAGGTTCAATAGATACGAGGACCAGATGGTTCTCGGAAACAGACCTTTCCACCGATCAGAATCCAGCTACCTGAAATTGACAAATCTGTAAATTGAATTTCCTTTAGGGTGAGTCCCCATCCCCATTAGGAACAGGCACACTCACCAGGATCAGACGAAGTTTCATAGAATCATCGAATCGCAACAGTGCAGAAGGAGGCCATTCGACCCTTCCTGTCTGCACAGGCCGTCCGAAAAAACACACTCGCTAGGTCAACTCTGCCAACTGGTCCCCGTTACTCCAGCAACCGACACATCACTAAGGGCAGATTAGCATCGCCAATTGAACTAACCTGCGCATCATTGGACTGTGGGAGGCCAGCCTAGAGGAAACCCGCGGAGACACGGAGAGAAAGTTAAAACTCCTCACAGAGAGTCCCCCGAGGTCGGAAATTCACTGGGGATCCTGGTGCTGTGAGGCAACATTGCAAACCACTGTAGATTTAATCACATTGCTGTGGGTCTGGAGGCACATGTAAGCCAGATCAAGGAATGATGGCAGTATTCCCTCCCTAAAGGATATGAGAGATCCTGATGGGTTTTTACGACAATCGATAATGGTTTATGGTAATCATTAGACTTTCAATTCCTGATTTTCACTGAATTCAATTCCAAAACCTGTCTCAGGTGTTTCGAACCCAGACCCCCAGCGCCCTACGCTAGGTCTCAGGATTATTAGCCCAGTGACCATACCGCTACAACAGTCGCTCCCCAAAGCTAAGAACTCCGCCCATTCCTGGGATCAGACTCCCATATTGGATAGAATGCCGACGTTGATATTCAGACGTCATCAGGTGTAGTGTTCCACCCTGTGATCAAAAATCCTTCATGGTCAGACACTCCTAACTTACACTCCGCTCCACATTATCAGAGCACAGTAATATTCATACCCCCGGATGAAAAAATGCTCCTCTATTTGCTTTGTTTGGCCCTTAAGGCGCACTGCAACCATCCACTGTCTGTTGATGAACCATTGTCAATGTTCTCTGTTGCTTGATCTTTTGTCTCCTGCGAACGTACTGCATACGTTCCCTTGGCCGCAGAAAACATATTTTTTACTGTACTTCGGTAGATGTGACAATAAACCAATCAATAAATCAATCAAATCCTCAGCGTTTTTACCAGAAAGGTACCATCTCCCCGCTTTCACAGGGAACCCTGTGGTTTGAAACCAATTCGGGATCAAGCATCTTCCCGGCGCCTGTGACAGGTACCTTAGCATGACTGATCGTCAAGATATGACCACCCACGGGACTATGTCACTGGCTTTAACAGACGTTCTTAAGGACCAGTGCACGGATGTTCACACATGCAGGAAGAGATCGCGCTCAACGACATATCACCCTAAAGGATCAGGAAACATCACATTTTCGCCTCACACAATTCAGTCCCGCTCAGAATCCGAACATCATCGGGATAAGACCACCACCCCGCTGAATTATTACGTTGAACACACTTCAGGGAGAGTATCCTTGCTGAGTTCACCCACATCACTGCTCTGACCTCCCCAGGATCAGTACCCCCTCAGGACCCTTCCAGGGACATGATCACAACTTCGTTGGGAATAATATGCCTTCCCACCCAATATCAGACCCCTTGCAATATATGACGCCACTCAACATAAATTCATCTCACCACGGTCATCCTTCATTCCCGCAGCCCATGCCTTCCTCAGGATCAGACCCCACCTGAACATTAGATGCCTTAACCTGGGTCCGAAACACCATGAACATCAGGCGTTTCCTAGAAATTAAAATCGGCAGGATTAAACTCCACTTTCTATCGATAACCCACTCCTGATGCAGTTCACACTGATAGAGGCCATCACACGGATTTTACGGTCTCTCGACTTTCGTTCACATTTACTCGATCAGATACAATCCTATGATCCAAATATATCACGACTGGACTTCCCATCAGGATCCCTTAGATATTTCTCCTTCTTCATTCCATCAGAGCTGCTTCCCCGGTATTTAACCACACTCATTGTCAGAATGCTATGAGACCAATTGACCTTCCACATTGATCTGATCCGTCTGAGGGTCAGACGTCAGCTCCGGGTCTGACTCCACCATCCATATGAGAATACATCCCAGGAACCCACCACACTCAGTGAGTATCACCATTTTCCTTGAGCACGGGAGAAAGGAGTCATCGCGGGGTTTGGAGGGGTGGGGGTGTGGGGGAGGGGGGGCACACTGCCAAATAGTAGAGAAGAACTTCCATCCAAAAACGGAAACATATTTTTACCAGGTGTTTGTAAATTATTCAGAGAGGGAAATAACTGCGATTTTGATTGACTCAATCCAAAGTACCATTACTATATAATGGGGCGACCTCTGAGGTATTCTTCTCTGATGCATAATGATACACACGTTATTAAACGATTGACTAACGATATAACATTCCCAAAGAACTGTACACGTGTCAGTGCGCTATAGTGTCATCAGCACATTTGCGAAAAACACGGTCTTCATTGAGCAACATTACCAGTATCGTTGTATTACTATCATAAATTGTAGAATTTCTGAGCAGGTGCACATCAGTTTAACTGTGAAAAAGGCATTTTGTCATTGCAGCATGACAGAATCATGACTAATCACAGAACAAGTGTAATTAGGGACAGCAAGTTGGTCACACACCGACCGCCCCCCCCCCCCCCCCCCCCGCGCAAGAAAAAAGGGAGTCGGTGTAAATGAGGTTCATTCAGAGAGGTTTTCCTTCAGCCTCAACACTGCGATCACCGTTTTTGATATTTACAAAAAAGATAAAGGGATTGAATGAACAATGGATATTGAATATAAATGCTTACAAAGTGAGAATACAGTGACGGGAGTAAGGATGCCACAGCAGAGATGAACACAAATACTGATGATGAATATCCGTACACACTGGTCATTGAAATCATAAATTAACGTCACGATAATTGAGTGACAGGTGTAATATTTTGTTCGGAGCAATACTTAAACAGAATAATCTTTGGTATTTATCTGTCTGCACAATGTCACGAGGTTTTGATGCCCAGGGGAGAGTCTCAGAAAACATTGAAAGCAAATATAGAAAACTATAAAAGACAAGTAAAGGGAAATAGTTAATTTCTAGAGGTTGGAGAGAAACATAAAACACGCAAAAAAGGTAGCATTACTTAAAGAATGCTGTCGGTTTGCACCAATGTCGGGAAGTAGCCATAACTGCTGAAGCAGTGTCATAGAAGGCACAGATATATCGAGACATTTCACGTTATATACTGGGGGTTATCACTGATCAGAAACTGAGCTGGACTAGCTACATTAATACTGTGGCTACCAGGGCAGGTCAAAGGCTCGGAACCTTAGGGCGTGTAACTCGCCTCCTGACCCCCCCCCCCCCCCCAAAGCTGGTCCACCATCTACAAGGCACCAGTTACGAGTGTAATGGAATACGCTCTAATCGTCTGGATTATTCCAACTCCACCAACACTCAAGAAGCACGACACGATCAAGGGGAAATCATGTCCGTGTGATTGCTCCTCCTTCCACAAACATTCAAACCCTCCACCAGTGACGAACAGTGGCAGCCGTCCAGCCAACTCACCAATCTTGGAGGTTCCCCTCCATGTCTCTCACCACCCTGACTTGGAAATATATCGCCGCTCCTTCACTGTCGCTGGGGTAACATCCTGGATCTCGCACCCTAATAGCACAGTGCGTGTGCCTAAACCTCAAGGATTGCAGAGATTCAAGAAGGCAACTCACCACCACCTTCTGAAGGGTAACGAGGGTGGGCAAAAAATTCTGGTCTCCCCAGCGATACCCTCAACCCGTAAATGAATTTTTAAACGTTATATATTCATTAACCGACTTCATCATCTAACATCATATATTTTCCCGTTTTACACGGTTATATTGGTACAACACTGAGGCAACTCCATGGAATAAAGCGATTGAGCAATAATAAAATATAACGGATTTATTTCAGTCAGTGACCTACTCAGGAAATATCCGGAAACAGGTAGACCCATACCTTGTGGAAAATGCGCCAAGTCATTGTCGTCTGAAAAGTGACCCGCCTTCAGCACAATTCTACACTGGCATATACGCCCAGTAAGACGTGAAGTACGGTGTCAGGGATTTCACCTTGATAAGTGATCTGCCCTCAGCACAATTCTACACTGGCATGTGCATCCAGTAAGACGCATTGTGTGGTGTCAGAGATTTTACTTTCATAAGTGCCCGACACTCACTGGTATTTAAGCCTGATTTCCAGTTATACTTGCTTCAGAGAGTATGATTTCCATGCGATCTGATTCAAGATAGGACAATTTCCCAATAAATACAGTAGCTTAATAATTCATGGAGCCTTTGTGTAAGAAACGTGTTGATTACAAGCTGGAGAAACAGACTAGAAGCACAGATAAACGTCAAGACATTTCACTGTAGCTAAAATATTTTACCGAGCGGGTGATTGGAAACAGTGCCCGAAAGATGTAACTGTATCTGTCACAAAGTAAAACCACAGGAAAATTCAGACAAAGATTTACACAAAATCAAGGTTTATGGTCACTTACCAGGTACACCAATTATGGCCAGAATCAGGTAGAATATTTTGGCGATCATTTCAAATGTTTCCTGCATTTTCCAGTGTGAAGTAATTGATGCCTTCTTGACACTTGCCGTTGCACTGTGCTGAACTCTGAGGTAACGTATGCCCAAAGATTTTAACTTATATCTGGTGGGATCGCCTTGGGATAGTGATGTCGTAACATAGTTCAGCTGAGTTTTCTTTTAATTGAACAAACATATGACGTTTCGTGAGAGAGTAGATTCATGTCACAAGACGCTAATTCTGAAACATTAATTAACTAGTTTTTAAAAATAAGTTTAGAGTAACCAATTCAGTTTTTCCAATTAAGGGACAATTTATTGTGGCCAATCCACCTCGCTTGCACATCTTTGGGTTGTGGGGGCGAAACCCACGTAAACACGGGGAGAATATTCAAACTCCACATGGACAGTGACCCAGAGGCGGGATCGAATCTGGGACCTCGGCGCCGTGACGCAGCAGGACTAACCCACTGTTCCACCGTGATGCCCTATTAACTATTAACCGTAACCATAACCGCTGTATTCAAAAAGCAAATGTGCTCGACATTAATCAAAGCTTTTAATATATTTATGTCGCATTCTTTTCCAGTCATGTCCTTCCATGTACTGTGACGATTCTGTAAATAGGTTTAAAATTTCTAAAGTGTCTCTTTCAAGGATATTCTATGTAGGTGATATATTTAGTGTGGACATCCGTATAAGTGACGCACTAGGATATTTCTGGCTATTTAATGGTTGAATGTTACTGGACATATATTCGTCCAGGTAAGCGCCATATTAGATCACAATTTTAACTTGCGCACATGCCAATGTGTGGGCAGGATTTGTTGGAGACGAAATGTGACATACCCGCCGCAATAATACAGTTCTCTCAGCTGCTCCTGCAGCTACAGTACTTCAATAGTTCAGTAGTTGAACTTCTAGCCAATTATTACTTCCCAGATATTGACAGTGCTGAAGCTGTGACAATGATGTCATTGAATGTCAAGCGGCAATGCTTATAGTGTTGTTTGTTAGAGACGATCATCACCTGGCACCTTGGAGGTGACAATTATACTTGCCGCTTCACAGCCTCAGACTGGATAACAATGGAGATTGCTCTTTTGGAAGACGGGCTTCTTCAGTACGTCAGCAGTCTTGCATGGGGCAACGTGTCGCGCCCCACCACCAATCCCCAATCAATTCCCCAACACTACAACCCACACCACCTGACACCACACACACGGCCAGGCCCCACCAACACGCCCTCCCCACTCAATTCCCCAATACTGCAATCCTCACCATCCCTAACACTCTCACATCACCCCCTCCACCATCACCACCAACACACCCTGCCTACTGAATGCCCCAACACTACAACTCTCACCATTTCTAACACCCTCACACTACCCTGACCGCCAGCCGCACCAACACACCCTTCACACTCAATTCCCCAACACTACAACACACACCACCCCGACACTCTCACACCACCCTCACCGCCAGCCCCCCGCAACACACTCTCCCCACTCAATTCCCCAACTCTATAATCCTCACCATCCCTAACACTCTCACATCACCCCCACTACCCTCACCGCCAGCCCCACCAACACACCCTTCACACTCAATTCCCCAACACTACAACACACACCACCCTCACCGCCTGCCGCCCGCAACACACTCACCCCACTCAATTCCCCAACCCCACAACGCTCACCCTCCCTTACACACTCCCACCTGTATATCGACCCTCGATCTGTATTTCGCCCCCTCGCTCTGTATATTGTCCCTCGCTCTGTATGTCTCCCCTGTGCTCTGTGTGCCTCCCGTCGCTCTGTTTCTCCCCAACGCTAAGTGCATGTCCCTCGCTCTCCCCTATCTTTGTCTCTCCTTTATCTCTGCCCGTCGCTGTTTCTAATCTCCTTCTCCCCTCTATTTTTCTAACCCTCTCACTCACTATCTCTCTCCCTATTTCTCTGGGGCTCGACTTCCACATGTCCTCTCCACTCTCGCACGTGATCTTGATAATCTGCCATTGAAGCCTGCTCTGTGCCCCATCCAGGGGCGAATCTGGGTAAATGTTCACTCTCACATAAGTTTCTGAGCAATTTACAAACTGACGCTGTGCCGCAATGTTGCTTATTTCCCAATGATGTGCATTGAGAAATGGCAGCGGGGTGGATGAGGGACAGACGATGTAATCCACATGTAGCTCATCGGCAAAATCCATTCGAGGAGTGTCTCAGTGCGGGAAAGGCTGCAGGCACAATCTACGCAGCAGGATCCCAAAAGCAAAGTGATGTCAGCCTTTATCCACATTACCCCATGCCCTGAAAATGCGAAATCCCTCATTCAAAGACGCAGCGCGTAGTGGGGAGGGGAACTGATCAATTCCTCAAAATTGTGCAGGCTTCAGTGAGATTGACGAGCTGTATTAAACATCCGCCCCGCCCCCCCTCCCCCATTATTCAAAGCGCCCTGTAGAACTCCTTCTAGCCCATGGGTTTCGCCCTGGATCAGATTGAGAGCGATGTGGGCAGCTCCTCCAGCCACACAGGGGAATCAAGTCTCTCGGCGCCCTCCAAGCTGACTTGCGGTAGGTCTGCCAGAAGATTCTGCAAGCATTCTCGCTGGATGGGTCCGTGGAGAAGAGGGTACTCTTGCAACTTTGATGTTGGGCCCTGGTGCCACTCGGATCCAAATGGAGGGCCACATCGTCAGCCAGCCGCGTAAGGGGCTGCCGACGGACACCGCACCTTTTTTCCAGCGAGTGGAAGATGTGACAGGCACAGTGCCTGCCCATGAGGATCTGGATCTGGCACCTCACGCATGCGCAACGGAGCCTCACAAGTTGCAGGTGTGACAGCACGTCTTTCTAACCTCTGTGCATCAGTCGCAGAGCTGGGTCCTCATCGGTCTGAGTCCAGCTCGTGAGTCTTGCCCACGTCCCACCCTCGCCTCAAGGACGGGAAGCCTGCCCGCTTCCTTCTCTAACAGGTCCGGAAGTGTCGAAACGAGCCAAGGCACCGCTCGTCCTCCAGCAGCAGATTGTTAAATTGCGTGTACGCAGATGATGGAGCGAGCCTCCCGACACAGCGTGGTGATCCGACTCCAGCGGGATCGAGGGCAGCTGCGCCATAGAAATGAAGAGTTGGTCGACTTTGGGCATTCTCACACTTGGCCTCATAAGGATAATAGCGTTGGAGTCAGGATGGGGAGTTCGCTTGAACCAAGTCGAAGAACACGACCAGGTTCCTTAGCTGCAGCACGGCAGGGGAGTCACACTGGCTAATTAGGCGATCGCTGGTCCGAAGGTGCGATTACCCACTCTCCCCTTGCCCCCCCACGGCAGTAGTGCAAACATGTCTGTCTGTCTGTCTCTCTCTCCCCCTGCCAGTCTGTCTCTACCTCTCTCTGACTGCCTGAATCTGTCTGTCTCTGTCTCTGTCTCTCTCCCCCTGTCGGTCTGTCTCCACCTCTCTCTGACTGCCTGACTCAGGCTGTCTGTCTCTCACTGCCTCCATCTTCTGTCTGTTCCTGTCTCTGTCTCTCCCCCCCCCATGTCGGTCTGTCTCAACCTCTCTCTGACTGCCTGACTCTGTCTGTCTCTGTCTGTCTGTCTCTCTCTCTCTCTCTGCCTCTATCTTCTGTCTGTCTCTCTCTCTCTCCCCTGTCTGTCGGTCTGTCTCTCTCTCTCCCCCCCGTCGGTCTGTCTCTACCTCTCTCTGACTGCCTGATTCTGTTAGTCACTGTTTGCCTCTCTCCCTCTGCCTCTGCCTGACTCTGGCTATCTGTCTCTCACTGCCTCCATCTTCTGTCTGTGCCTGTCTCTATCTCTCTCTGACTGCCTGACTCTGCCTGTCTCTCTGTCACTGCCTCTCGCCCCCTGCGCTGCCTGTCTCTCTCCACCTGTCGGTCTGTCTCTACCTCTCTCTGACTGCCTGACTCTCTGTTTCTGCCTCTATGTTGGGTTATCGTGTGCTCCCTCAGTGTTGTAATTGGGTATCGGCTGCTCCCTCAGTGTTGTAATTGGGTATTGGGTGCTCCCTCAGTGTTGTAATTGGGTATCGGGTGATCCCTCAGTGTTGTAATTGGGTATCGGGTTTCTGCCTCAATGTCATTTCCTGCCTTTTCCTCAGATCCTTTCATTCACTCAGGGACCATTGTCCATGAGAATGATAAAGGCAGACACCCACAGCAAAATTTCAAAGTCACTTGGGCATAGAGATGGAGTGCTCGAATCTGCAGCGTTACAGATCTGGAAGGTGGGATATGGTTACAGAGGCAGAGAGGTTTACAGCATGGAAATCGGCCCTTCGGCCCAACTTATCCATGCCGCACAATGTTTACCACGAGGCTTGTCTCAATTGCCAACATTTGCCCAACATCCCTCCAGACCAATTTTTCGGATATGCTCTCGAAATGCTTTTTTAAAGACCGTAAGACCATAAAACCATCAGACATAGGCGCAGAATTAGGCCACTCGGCCCATCGAGTCTGCTCCGCCTCTGAATAATGGCTGATATTTTTTCATCCCCATTCTTCTGCATTCTGCCCATAAGCCCTGATCCCCTTAAGAAGACAACATTGTACCCGCTTCCATTACTTCCTCTGACAACTCGTTCCAGACACTCAGCACACTCTTTGTGAAGAAATTACTCTCTGAACACTGTAACTTTAAACCTCTTGTTTTACACTCCCCTATCTTTGGGAAAATATGTTGACGATGTACATTACCTCTGCTCTATTAACATTATAGACCTCGAGAATTTCACCCCTATGCCTCCTACACTCCAGGGCAAAAGGTCCCAGCCTACCAAACGCACCTTATAACTCAAAATATCAATTTCCGCTCGCATCCTTGTGTAACGTTTCTGCACTATTTCTAGTTTAATAATATCATCTCTATAATAGTGAGACCAGAACTGTACACAGTATTCCAAGTGTAGACTTACTTATGTCTTGTATAACTTCAACAAGGCGTCCAAACTCCTATATTCAATGTTCTGACCATGTGTCTGTATAACAGTAATGATGGGCACAGACACAGTAGGTGACGGTGAGCTGCCTTGTTGATCCGCTGCTGTCCGTGAGGTGAGGGTATACCCAACGTGCTTTTAGGGAGTTCTTGTCCTTCAAGATGATAGTGGCCGTGCGTTTGGAAGTTGATGTGTGAGGAACGTTGTTGTGTTACTGCAGTGCAGCATTTTCGGATGGTAAACAGGGCTGCCACCGTGCGTTTGAGGTGCAGGGATTGAATGTTTCTGCAAGGGGGAGCAATCAAGCGCGATACTTGGTCCAGTCTTGTGTCGAACTACTTGAGTGCTTTTCGTGATTATGTGGAACACTGTATCATGTACAGAACACAAACTGGATTATTACATTTGCCTGAGTAAATAATTGTTATAGGTCAGGGTTAAGAAACTCCAAACAATGTTATGAAGTCCAACTGACCGACAATCTTTATGTTGAATTTGGCTGGGATGAGCACAAGAGCCTTCCCTTCAGGTGTGATTCAACAGTCTTCCTAAATACTTTAATCAACACAAGCTTTATTCTAAGAACTTAGTTAACATATGTATATAAACAAACACAGAAAATACTATTATCAATTACAAAAATAACGACACCACATAGCTACAGTAATCTATGTATAATACTCAATGAATTCCACCTTAACTGTTCCAAATCCAAAGCAAAATCCCATGAACGAAAAACCACATTTCAAGGGCGTGGCCCAGCACTCTGCTGTCTCACTTGAGTAAGACTGACTTTTCCTGAGATTCTAATTTCGTCTCATCAGGTTTAAAAACATTCCGGAGAGAAAACTGTATATTTTTTAATTTACCAAAGCAGATAACTAAAAAAATGTTTACTGAGTCAGATATTAATAGTGAAAATAGATAAACAGGCCAAAACACTTCGTTTCTCTGTCTGAGTCCACAATAATCAAAATTGAAAGCGAAAGTAAAAACATCACACAACCGCAGCTCAGCTTTACCCACAAAATTACCTGAAGCCATGTGATGAGCCAAAATCTCTCTTAAAGGCACACTCCCACGACATAATCTCGTTTCTAAATTATAAAATCAGATAATCAATAAAGAAAATATCCTTAATGCACTTTTCCTCCATTTAAGTTGTGAATAATTGACAAAGTGTGTTAGAGAATATGGCGAACTGGTACACGAAAATAATCTTTCCCTCAATGTCAACAAAACGAAGGAGATTGTCATCGAATTCAGGAAGCGTAGAGGAGAACATGCCCCGGTCTACATCAATGGGAATTAAGAACAAAGGCTTCAATCTTTTAAGTGTTTAGATCACCAACAACCTGTCCTGGTCCCCACATGCCGATACTATAGTTAAGAAAGATCACCTACTTTCTCAGAAGACTAAAGACATTTGGCATTTCAGCAAGACTCTCACCAACCTTAACAGATGCACTATATAATGCATTCTTCCTGGTTGTATCACAGCTTGGTATGGATCCTGCTTTTTCCCAAGACCGCAGGAAACTGCAAAAGGTCGTGAATGCAGCCCAATCCATCACGAAAACCAGCCTCCCATCCGTTGACTGTATCTATAATTCCCGCTGCCTTGGAAAGGCCGCCAGCATAATTAAGGACACAGCGCACCGCGGACATACTATCTTCCATCTTCTTCCGTCAATAAACATGCACAAAAGTTTGAGGTCACGTACCAACCGACGCAAGAACAGCTTCTTCCCTGCTGCCAGCAGACTTTTAAATGGACCAACCTTGTATTAAGTTGATCTTTTCTCTGCACCCGAGCTACAACTGTAACATTACATTCTGCAGTCGCTCCTTCCTTCCCTATGTGCGGTATGCGTTCTCTTTATAGCATGCAAGAAACCATTCTTTTTACTGTCGACTAATAATGTGAGAATAATAACTCTAATCAAATCAAAGAGGTCAGTAATTGTGCAGAGCTGGAATCGAACTTGGGATTCCGCAGTGAGAACCAGAAAGTAAACATGTGGCACAAGGCGCATTGAAACATAATTGTAGTGCAACCTCTAAAAAATACACCTACTTCTAATTTAGAAATCTGGATCTGCTTTCTATCGGTGCAAAACACATGTTTTGGAAATATTAAAAACGCCAGACAGCGCCCACGGTGAGACAGGTTTGAACTTACAATGAAGTTGATGCTGTGAAGTAGCCAGTGAGCTAAAGCTGACGCTGGCCTCAGGCACGGATACAATGTATATAAAGCAGGCATTTTCAAAGTGGAGGTGGCGACACCCAGGTGGGTCGCGGGCAGATGTCGGGATGGTCACGGGGCCAGCCGTTGCGGCGTTCATCAGTGCTCGTGCGGCCCGGAGTGTTGGGACCTAAACCTGGGGTCAAAGTGCGATCGCGGATGGCTGCGGCTTTAGGCGCGGTGATCACTGATGATGAACAAAGGCTATTTTATCGATCTTTTTGGCATTCCTAAGCATTAGTCAAGTGATCTGGAGAGAGTCTGTATCCCTCATGGTCTCACCATGCACTGAACTCAACGATTGGCAAGGGATATAATGAGAGCCATGGGAATTCATCACATCGTCGCCCTCGAAGGATGACTGAAACTGTTTTGCTGACCATTAAGACTACATTAAAGCATTGAATCGATACAGCGATCAGTCAATCCCAATGACGGTTGACATCATTCGCTTGAAGAGTTACTGTAATGATGACTGAACAGGGGAGATATTCGGAGTTTACAAACTGAGGTACGAATTCCACACTTTCCTCCTCCAGAAATTGTCCTCTCTGGCTGATTCGATTGCTGATGAAATTTGGATGCTAACTATCATCTTTTCAATTCTAAATGAACTGAACCTCAAATAGCAAGAGAAGGATGGCGATTGCTTTCGGCTCTATGAAGAAATCGCAGCTTTCCGAAACTCATTGACAGTTTGGCAATTGCGATGCAAAGCCTAAATCACTACATGTTCCCCACACTGCGACGGGACATCAAAGAAAACAGCATTAGTAAGGCAGGTGTGGATGGACTGGATAGACTGATTCCAAATGAAGCTGACTGAACTTCTGCGCCTTAGTTTTGACAGCGCATTAAAAAGACGGCACGAGTCAATCAAACTGTCAGCATTTTGGAGTAGCGTCTCCGAGGAGTATCCGGACCTGAGCCAAACAAGCATTTTGTTGCTTTTGCCCTTCACAACGACCTCCGTGTACGAGGTTGGATTTTCCGTCCTCACTAAGATGAAGACGGCACAAAGGACCCGGCTGAATCCTGCACCCGAAATGTGCATAGCCCTCTCCCCCTGTGAACCTGCTTGGAGTGAGATTGTGAGGATCAAGCAGGCTCAGCTCTCGCATTAAAGGTAAGCAAAAATGGTGGGTCACGAATGACTGCCTTCCTGGGTCACGATGGCCGGCCGGCGTGGGTCCCGAAGGTTGGTCGTATGCTAAACATGGGTCCCTGGAAAAAAAAGTTTGAAAAACTGTTAAGAAGGCAAATGCAATGTTAGCATTCATGTCAAGAGGACTAGAATAAGACCAGGCATTCTGAGGATGTATAAAGCCCCATTCGGAGTACTGTGAGCAGATTTGGGCATCTCTAAGGAAGGATGTGCTGGCCTTGGAAAGGGTCCAGAGGGGGGGTCACAAGGATGATTCCTGGAATGAAGAACTTGTCGTATGAGGAACGTTTGAGGGTTCTGGGTCTGTACTCGTTGGAGTTTAGAAGGATGAAAGGGGATCTCATTGAAACGTACAAGATACTGCGAGGCCTGGATAGAGTGGACGTGGAGAGGGTGTTTCCACTTGTAGGAAAAACTAGAACCAGAGGACACCATCTCAGATTCAAGGGACGATCCTTTAAAACAGAGATGACGAGGATTCTTTTTCAGCCAGAGTGTGGTGAATCTGTGGGAACCTTTGCCGCAGAAGGCTGTGGAGGCCATTTCACCGAGTGACTTTAAGGCAGAGGTAAATAGATTCTTGTTTAATAAGGGGTTCAGGGGTTATGGGGAGAAGGCAGGAGAATAGGGATGAGAAAAATATCAACCATGATTGAATGGCGGAGCAGACTCGATGGGCCGAGTGGCCTAATTCTGCTCCTATGTCTTATGGTCTTATGGTCTCATTACCGTGATCATACTCCCGTGGTGGGTAACATAGAGGGCAAACTCCAGGTGTTGGTCCCTACCATATCACAGCCAGGCGACACCAAACAACTTAAAAGTGCGAGACGTATCGACGGAGGACATTCACTCCGATTGACGTCAGCGGCAATATGGATTGAAAGATCATTCAATCTCATTCGAACGCCTTTCCCCAGAGGGATGCATTTGATTCTTGTCACTCCCATTCCCTTATGAAACCACTGTTGTATCTGCCTCCACCGAAATCCCAGGCCGTGCAGACCAGAACCACTCGCCGTGGGAATCGGTTAGTAGTTTACCGTTCGGGATGCTGGGATACGCTGGGGCTGCGTTATTGGATATAAAAGGTGAAGTTGTGAGATCCGTTCGACACGTCTAAAATTCCGTTAGGTCCGGATAATGCGGCTCTAAATGAACTGTATCCATGAATATAGAAAGAACTCTTGGATGTAACTTAGAAATCTTATCTTGCAGCCATAGCCATCAGCAAGTAATGTGACAACTGGAACTGATAACCAGTGACAACATGGGGAGACCACACGGCCACTGACTCCTCTTCCACCATTCAACTTGATCACAGCTGAGCTTCTGCCTCAATGTAATATCCGGCCTGTTCCTCAGATCCTTTCATTCCTTTAAAGATCATTGTCCATAAAAATAATGGATGGAGACACCCACAGCAACATTTCAAACGGATTTGGACAGGGTGTGCTCCAATCTGTTGCATTCCAGAGATGGAAGGTGGGATAGAGTCATACAGGTTTGCAGCATAGAAACAGGCCCGTTGGTTCAACGTGCAAATGTCGCTCAGTTTTTACCACTTAGCCTGTCCCAATTGCCCTCATTTCACCCATATCCCGCTGTACTCATCTTACCCATTTAACTATCAAAACGTTTCTAAAAAGCAAAATTGTAACCGCCTCGATTACTGCCAATTACAGATCGTTCCAGACACTCAACGCCTTCAGTGTGAAAAATTGCCCTTTTTCTGTTTTAATAATGTCGTTTCTATAACAGAAATATACACCATATTTCAAGTGTGACATTACTAATGTCGTTTGAAACTTCAACTAGACGTCCCAACTCCTGTATTCAATGTCCTAACCCTGTGTCTGTATCACAGTAATGATGGGCACAGACACAGTACTGATGGAGCAAATATCCTCCTTCAGTGTTGTGAAATTCCAAGTACACTTCATGTTTGCAGTGGTTCCAAAAAGCAACAAAGTCACAAAAAGATGTTGAATATTATTCTGCTCAGGAGAACTGCAGGAAATAAAGCCTTCACCCGATACCAAGAGAAAGAAAACAGAAACAGAAATAGAACAAAGGGGAGTGTGAAACAGAGAAAGGGCAGAGCGTTTGAAGCCAGGTTAGATTGCACCCCACTCCCTTCCACTTTACTGCATCAAGCACATTGTTTCTGTGTACCAGGAGACCTGTTGTTAGAAATGCTTTAGATCCAGGTTCCTCTGAAGCAGAAGTAACATGATGCCCTCCACCGGAAGAATTGAAAACGGTTCATAATAATAATAGCAATCGTTTATTGTCACAAGTAGGCTTCAATGAAGTTACTGTGAAAAATGCCTAGTTGTCACATTCCGCCGCCTTTTCGAGGAGGCTGTTTCCGGAATTGAAGCTGCGCTGCTGACATTGTTCTGCATTAGAAGCCAGCTGTTTAGCCCACTGTGCTAAACCAGCTGCCAGAAATTCAAAGCGTTAAAGCGATCACTGTTATGGGATTTGCGAGTTGCTGGTTCGGACAGTATTTAATTCCCATCTCTAGTTCTTCTCAAGAAAGTGGTGGTGAGCTGCCTTCTTGAACCGTTGCAATCCATGAGGCGCAGGTACACCCACCGTGCGTTTAGGAGGGAGTTTCAGGATTTTTTTCCGGGACCGTGACGGAACGATTATATGAATCCAAGTGGGAATTGTGAGTGACTTGAGGGAAAACCTCCACCTACGGCCTTTTGTTGTCCTTCCAGAGGATAGTGGTTGTGGATTTGGAAGGTGCTGGCTCAGGATCCTTGATGAGTTACCGCAATGCATTATGGGATGGTGTGCAGGGCTGCCACTGTGCGTCCGCAGTTGAGGGATTCAATGTTTCTGGAAGGGGGAGCAATCAAGCGGGATACTTGGTCCTGGATGGTGTAGAACGTCTTGAGTGTTCTTGCAGATATGGGGTACAGTGTGTCACGTGAAAAACACAAAATGGATTCATTAATTTGCTTGAGTAAACATCCGCTTCTTAAATTCAAAAATAAGATAATCCATGAAGAAAATATTCTTAATGCACATTTCCTCCATTTAAATGGTGAACAATTGACAAAGTGTGATAAGTAACTCCTCAGGGAATCTCCTTATTCCAAACAAAATTGCATTCGCCCAAGCTTTTACAATGCCTAATTGCATCTCTGGTCCTAGAATTTTTGTTGCCCTTCAACCTAAGAATTTTCTTTATCCATGACTGCAGCAGTCGCGCACATCCTGGAACCCAGGCTTTTGGTTATTGGGCAGAGCTGGAATGGATTGGAATGGCTTATTGTGACGTGTACCGGGGTACAGTGACCCGCATTGTTCTGTGTACAGTTCTGACCGATTATTCTGTAAATGAAAAGAAAATACATAGGTAAACATAAAATGCACCATGTACATAGATAGGCACTGGCATCGGGTGAAGCACACAGGTGTCGTATTACTCAGTGGAGAAGCGTGCGAATAGATCAGACCAGTCCGGTTCGTTTAGGAGTCTGGTAACAGCGGGAATGAAGCTGTTTTTGAATCTGTTCGTGCATGTTCTCAGACTTCTGTATCTCCTGCCAGATGGAAGAGGTTGGAAGTGTGAGAAGGCCGGGTGGGAGGGGTCTTTGATTCTGCTGCCCGCTTTCACGGCAGCGGTAGGTGTAGACAGTCAATGGACGGGAGGTGGGTTCGTGTGATGGACTGGATATGTTCACGACTGTCTTTAGTTCCTTACGGACTTAGGTCGAGTATTTGCTATACCAGGCTATGCTGCTGCCAGATAGGATGCTTTCTCTGGTGCATCTACTAAAATCGGTAAGAGTCAGTGTGGGCATGCCGATTTTTCTTAGTTTCCTGAGGAAGTATAGGCGCTGTAGTGCTTTCTTGGTCTTAGCGTGGACCAGGACATATGTTCTGTATGTGCACACCTAATAATTTGAAGCTGTCAACCATCTCCACCACGGCTTCGTTGATGCAGTGAGGGGTGTATAAAATACTTCACTTCCTGAAGTCAATGACCAGCTCTTCAGTTTTGCTGACATTCAGGGTGAGATTATTGTCGTTAAACCACACCACTAGGTTCTCTCTCCGTCCAGTATTCTGACTCTTCGCTGTTCGTGATCCTACCCAATACAGTTGTATGGTCAGCAATCTTGTATGGCACTGTTTACAGAGACTCTTTTTACAGGAGGGTGCGGTTCACATAAACACTGTTTACAGTATGCACTCTTTGCATATACTATTCATAGCAGTGTACGGTTTACATAAACACCGTTTACTGTAGGGCACTGTTTACGTCGACTTTACAGCAGTGTACGGTTTACATACACACTGTTTGCTGTAGTGCGCTGTTGACATAGACTATCTTTACAACAATATACAGTTCACATAAACACTGTTTACTGCAGATCCGGTTCAGATAGACTCTGTTTACAGCAATGTCCGGTTGAAACATTGTTTACTGTAGGGCACTGTTTAAATTGACGCTGTTTACTTTAGGCACTGTTTGCATAGAATGTTTACAACAGTGTACGGTTTACATTAACACTGTTTACTGTAAGGCATTTTTTGCAGCAGTGGACGGTTTACATTAACACTGTTTAGTGTAGTCCACTGATTACACAGACATTGTATACAGCAGAGTACGATTTACAGAAACACATTTTACTGCTGGGCACTGATTACACAGACTCATTTTACAGCAGTGTACGGTTTACATTAACACTTTTTAGTATAAGGCACAGTTTACAAAGGGTCTTTTTACATTAATGTAAGGACTACTTTCGCTCTGTTTACTGTATGGTGCTGTTTAGATACTGTTTACTGGAGGGCACTTTTACATGGACTGTTTCCAGTGGTGTACGGTTTGATTTCTCTGTTTACTGTAAGGTTTGCAGCAGTGTACGGATAAATTAAACCCAGTTTACCGGAGGGCTCTGTTTACCTTGACGTCGTTTACATCAGCGGACGGTTCACATCAGCACTGTTTATGTTGGCACTGTTTATTTAGACTGTTTACTGTAGGGCATTGCTTAAATACTGGTTACTGTTTGGGACTTTTTATATAGACTCTGCTTACTGTATGGCACTGTTTCAATACTGTTTACTGTAGGGCACTGTTTGCGTAGACCCTGTTTATAAGAGTTACGATTTACATAAACACTGTTTACTGTAGTGCACTGTTTACATAAACTCTGTTTATAGCAGCATGCGACTTACATAAACACTGTTTACTGGAGGGCACTGTTTACTTAGACTCCGTTTACAGCAGCCTACGGTTTACATAAACACTGTTTACTGTGTTGCACTGTTTACAGAGACTCTTATTACAGCAGGGTACGGTTTGCAAAAACTGTTTACTGTAGGGCACTCTTCACATAGACTCTCTGACAGCAGTGAACGGTTTACATCGACACTGTTTACTGCAGGACACTGTTTACAGAGACTCGGTTTTCCAGCAGAGTACAGTTTATGTTGGCACTGTTTACTGTAGGGCGTTGTGTACATAGACACTGTTTGCAGTTGCGTCCGGTTTACATGAACACTGTTTACTGTCGGGCAGTGTTTACATGGACTTTGTTTACAGCAGTATACGATTTAATAAACACTGTTTAATTTAAGGCACTGTTCACATAGAGTTTTTTTTACAGCGGTGTACGATTCACATAAACATTGTTTATTGTAGGGCACTGTTTACATTCACTCTGTTCACAGCAGTGTACATTTTACATAAACACTGTTTATGGCAGGACACTGTTTAATAGACGCTGTTTACAGCAGTGTGCGGTTTACATTAAAACAATTTACAGAAGGGGACTGTTACATAGACTCTGTTTACAGCAGGCTACGGCTTATATAAATACTTATTACTGCAGATAACTGGTTCCATGGACTCTGATTACAGCAGCGCCTGGTCAACATTCACAGAAGTGTACGGTGTACTTTAACTCTGTTTACTGAAAGGCACAATTTACATAGACACTATTTACAGTAGTGTACGGTTTACATAAAAACTATTTACTCTTGGGCACTGTTACAGATACTCTATTTAGAACACGGTACGACTTACACAAACACTGTTTACTGTAGCGAACTGTTTACATGGACTCTGTTTACAACAGTGCATGGAAACATTTCTTTCTGTGTATTTGAGGGCACTGTTTCCATAGACCAGGATTACTGTATTGTACGGTTTACGTAACCATTGTTTACTGTAGCGCACTGTGTAAATATACCCTGTTTACAGCAGTATATATTTTGAATAAACTATTTACTGTACAGCACCGTTTATATAAAATCTGTTTCCAACAGTATACCGTTTACATAAACACTGTTTACTGTAGGGCACCGTTTATATAGAATCTGTTTCCAGCAGTATACTGTATACATAAATCACTGTTTACTGTAGAGCACCGTTTATATAGAATCTGTTTCCAGCAGAATACTGTTTACATAAACACTGTTTACTGTAGAGCACCAATTATGTAGAATCTGTTTCCAGCAGTATACCGTTTACATAAACACTGTTTACTGCAGAGCACCGTTTATATAGAATCCGTTTCCAGCGGTATACTGTTTAAATAAACTGTTTACTGTAGGTCACCGTTTATGTAGAATCTGTTTCCAGCAGTACACTGTTTACATAAACACTGTTTACTGTAGGGCACCGTTTATATAGACTCTGTTTCCAGCAGCATACCGTTTACATAAACACTGTTTACTGTAGGGCACCGTTTATATGGACTCTGTTTCCAGCAGTATACTGTTTACGTAAACACTGTTTACTGTAGGGCACAGTTTATACAGAATCTGTTTATAGCAGCATACGACTTACATAAACACTGTTTACTGGAGGGCACTGTTTACTTAGACTCCGTTTACAGCAGCCTACGGATTACATAAACACTGTTTACTGTGTTGCACTGTTTACAGAGACTCTTATTACAGCAGCGTGCGGTTTGCAAAAACTGTTTTCTGTAGGGCACTCTTCACACAGACTCTCTGACAGCAGTGAACGGTTTACACTGTTTACTGCAGGACACTGTTTACAGAGACTCTGTTTTCCAGCAGAGTACAGTTTATGTTGGCACTGTTTACTGTAGGGCGCTGTGTACATAGACACTGTTTGCAGTTGCGTCCGGTTTACATGAACTGTTTATTGTCGGGCAGTGTTTACATGGACTTTGTTTACAGCAGTATACGATTTAATAAACACTGTTTAATTTAAGGCACTGTTCACATGGAGTTTTTTTTACAGCGGTGTACGATTCACATAAACATTGTTTATTGTAGGGCACTGTTTACATTCACTCTGTTCACAGCAGTGTACATTTTACATTAACACTGTACACAGAAGTGTACGGTGTACTTTAACACTGTTTACTGAAAGGCACAGTTTACATAGACACTATTTACCGTAGTGTACGGTTTACATGAAAACTATTTTCTCTTGGGCACTGTTACAGATACTCTATTTAGAACACGATACGACTTACACAAACACTGTTTACTGTAGCGAACTGTTTACATGGACTCTGTTTACAACAGTGCATGGAAAAATTTCTCTCTGTGTATTTGAGGGCACTGTTTCCATAGACCAGGATTACCGTATTGTACGGTTTACGTAACCATTGTTTACTGTAGCGCACTGTATAAATAGACCCTGTTTACAGCAGTATATATTTTGAATAAACTGTTTACTGTACAGCACCGTTTATATAGAATCTGTATCCAACAGTATACCGTTTACATAAACACTGTTTACTGTAGGGCACCGTTTATATAGAATCTGTTTCCAGCAGTATACCGTTTACATAAACACTGTTTACTGTAGGGCACCGTTTATATAGAATCTGTTTCCAGCAATATACTGTTTACATAAACACTGTTTACTGTAGGGCACCGTTTATATTGAATCTGTTTCCAGCAGTATACCGTTTACATAAACACTGTTTACTGTAGGGCACCGTTTATATAGACTCTGTTTCCAGCAGTATACCGTTTACATAAACACTGTTTACTGTAGGGCACAGTTTATATAGAATCCTTTTCAAGCATTATATTGTTTACATAAACACTGTTTACTGTAGGGCACCGTTTATATAGAATCTGTTTCCAGCAGTATAATGTTTACATAAACACTGTTTACTGTAGAGCACCGTTTATATAGAATCTGTTACCTGCAGTATACTGTTTACATAAACACTGTTTACTGTAGGGCACCGTTTAAATAGAATATGTTACGAGCATTATACCGTTTACATAAACACTGTTTACTGTAGAGCACCGTTTATATAGAATCTGTTTCCAGCAGTATGCCGTTTACATAAACACTGTTTACTGTAGGGCACCGTTTATATAGAATCTGTTTCCAGCAGTATACCGTTTACATAAACACTGTTTACTGTAGGGCACAGTATATATAGAATCTATTTCCAGCAATATATTGTTTACATAAACACTGTTTACTGTAGGGCACCGTTTATATAGAATCTGTTTCCAGCAATATACTGTTTACATAAACACTGTTTACTGTAGGGCACCGTTTATATATAATCTGTTTCCAGCGTAATACTGTTTATATAAACACAGTTTACTGTAGAGCACCGTTTATATAGAATCTGTTCCCAGCAGTATACTGTGTACATAAACACTGTTTACTGTAGGCCACCATTTATATAGAATCTGTTTCAGCAGTATTCCATTTACATAAACACTGTTTACTGTAGGGCACCGTTTATATAGAGTCTGTTTCCAGCAGTATACCGTTTACATAAACACTGTTTAGTGTAAAGCACCGTTTACATAGAATATGTTTCCAGCAGTATACCGTTTACATAAACACTGTTTACTGTAGGGCGCGTTTTCTCTAGAATCTGTTGACAGCAGAATACTGTTTTTTAAACACTGTTTGCTGTAGAGCACCGTTTACATAGCACCTGTTTCCAGCAGTGTACTGTTTACATAAACACTGGTTACTGTAGGGAACCGTTATATAGAATCTGTTTCCAGCAGTATACTGTTTGCATAAACACTGTTTATTGTAGAGGACCGTTTATATCGAATCTGTTTCCAGCAGTAGACTGTTGACATAAACACTGTTTACTGTAGGGCACCGTTTATATATAATCTGTTTCCAGCAGTGTACTGTTTACATAAACACTGTTTACTGTAGAGCACCGTTTATACAGAATCTGTTTCCAGCAGTATATTGTTCACATAAACACTGTTTACTGTAGGGCACCGTTTATATAGAATCTGTTTCCAGCCGTGTACTGTTTACATAAACACTGTTTACTGTAGAGCACCGTTTATATAGAATCTGTTACCAGCAGTATACTGTTTACATGAACACTGTTTACTGTAGGGCACCGTTTAAATAGAATCTGTTACGAGCAGTATACCGTTTACATAAACACTGTTTACTGTAGAGCACCGTTTATATAGAATCTGTTTCCAGCAGTATGCCGTTTACATAAGCACTATTTAATGTAGGGCACCGTTTATATATAATCTGTTTCCAGCAGTATACTGTATATATAAACACAGTTTACTGTAAAGCACCGTTTATATAGAATCTGTTTCCAGCAGTATACTGTGTACATAAACACTGTTTACTGTAGAGCACCGTTTATATAGAATCTGTTTCCAGCAGTATACTGTTTACATAAACACTGTTTACTGTAGAGCACCGTTTATATAGAATCTGTTGCCAGCAACATACTGTTTACATAAATTATGTTTACTGTACAGCACAGTTTATAAATAATCTGTTTCCAGATGTATACTGTTTACATGAACACTGTTTACTGTAGGGCACCGTTTATATAGAATCTGTTTGCAGCAGTATACTGTTTACATATACACTGTTTACTGTAGGGCACCGTTTATATCGAATCTGTTTCCAGCAGTATACCGTTTACATAAACACTGTTTACTGTAGGAAACCGTTTATACAGAATCTGTTTCCAGCAGTATATTGTTTACATAAACACTGTTTACTGTAGAGCACCGTTTATATAGAATCTGTTTCCAGCAGTACACTGTTTACATAAACACTGTTTACTGTAAAGCACCGTTCATATAGATTCTGTTTCAGCAGTATTCCATTTACATAAACACTGTTTACTGTAGGGCACCGTTTATATAGAATCTGTTTCCAGCAGTTTACGGTTTACATAAACACTGTTTACTGTAGGGCACGTTTTCTCTAGAATCTGTTGACAGCAGTATACTGTTTTTATAAACACTGTTTGCTGTAGAGCACCGTTTACATACCATCTGTTTACAGCAGTATACTGTTTACATAAACACTGTTTACTGTAGGGCACCGTTTATATAGAATGTGTTTCCAGCAGTATACTGTATACATAAATCACTGTTTACTGTAGAGCACCGTTTATATAGAATCTGTTTCCAGCAGAATACTGTTTACATAAACACTGTTTACTGTAGAGCACCGATTATGTAGAATCTGTTTCCAGCAGTATACTGTTTACATAAACACTGTTTACTGCAGAGCACCGTTTATATAGAATCCGTTTCCAGCGGTATACTGTTTAAATAAACTGTTTACTGTAGGTCACCGTTTATGTAGAATCTGTTTCCAGCAGTACACTGTTTACATAAACACTGTTTACTGTAGGGCACCGTTTATATAGACTCTGTTTCCAGCAGCATACCGTTTACATAAACACTGTTTACTGTAGGGCACCGTTTATATAGACTCTGTTTCCAGCAGTATACTGTTTACATAAACACTGTTTACTGTAGGGCACAGTTTATATAGAATCTGTTTATAGCAGCATACGACTTACATAAACACTGTTTACTGGAGGGCACTGTTTACTTAGACTCCGTTTACAGCAGCCTACGGTTTACATAAACACTGTTTACTGTGTTGCACTGTTTACAGAGACTCTTATTACAGCAGCGTACGGTTGGCAAAAACTGTTTACTGTAGGGCACTCTTCACACAGACTCTCTGACAGCAGTGAACGGTTTACATAGACACTGTTTACTGCAGGACACTGTTTACAGAGACTCTGTTTTCCAGCAGAGTACAGTTTATGTTGGCACTGTTTACTGCAGGGCGTTGTGTACATAGACACTGTTTGCAGTTGCGTCCGGTTTACATGAACTGTTTATTGTCGGGCAGTGTTTACATGGACTTTGTTTACAGCAGTATACGATTTAATAAACACTGTTTAATTTAAGGCACTGTTCACATGGAGTTTTTTTTACAGCGGTGTACGATTCACATAAACATTGTTTATTGTAGGGCACTGTTTACATTCACTCTGTTCACAGCAGTGTACATTTTACATAAACACTGTACACAGAAGTGTACGGTGTACTTTAACACTGTTTACTGAAAGGCACAGTTTACATAGACACTATTTACAGTAGTGTACGGTTTACATGAAAACTATTTTCTCTTGGGCACTGTTACAGATACTCTATTTAGAACACGATACGACTTACACAAACACTGTTTACTGTAGCGAACTCTTACATGTTCTCTGTTTACAACAGTGCATGGAAAAATTTCTCTCTGTGTATTTGAGGGCACTGTTTCCATAGACCAGGATTACCGTATTGTACGGTTTACGTAACCATTGTTTACTGTAGCGCACTGTATAAATAGACCCTGCTTACAGCAGTATATATTTTGAATAAACTGTTTACTGTACAGCACCGTTTATATAGAATCTGTATCCAACAGCATACCGTTTACATAAACACTGTTTACTGTAGGGCACCGTTTATATAGAATCTGTTTTCAGCAGTATACCGTTTACATAAACACTGTTTACTGTAGGGCACAGTTTATATAGAATCTGTTTCCAGCAGTATATTGTTTACATAAACACTGTTTACTGTAGGGCACCGTTTATATATAATCTGTTTCCAGCAGTATACTGTTTACATAAACACTGTTTACTGTAGGGCACCGTTTATATAGACTCTGTTTCCAGCAGTATACCGTTTACATAAACACTGTTTACTGTCGGGCACAGTTTATATAGAATCTGTTTCCAGCATTATATTGTTTACATAAACACTGTTTACTGTAGGGCACCGTTTATATAGACTCTGTTTCCAGCAGTATACCGTTTACATAAACACTGTTTACGGGAGGGCACCGATTATATAGAATCTGTTTTCAGCAGTATAATGTTTACATAAACACTGTTTACTGTAGAGCACCGTTTATATAGAATCTGTTTCCAGCAGTATGCCGTTTACATAATCACTGTTTACTGTAGGGCACCGTTTATATATAATCTGTTTCCAGCGTAATACTGTTGATATAAACACAGTTTACTGTAGAGCATCGTTTATATAGAATCTGTTCCCAGCAGTATACTGTGTACATAAACACTGTTTACTGTAGGCCACCATTGATAGAGAATCTGTTTCAGCAGTATTCCATTAACATAAACACTGTTTACTGTAGGGCACCGTTTATATAGAGTCTGTTTCCAGCAGTATAGCGTTTACATAAACACTGTTTAGTGTAAAGCACCGTTTATATCGAATCTGTTTCCAGCAGTATACGGTTTACATAAACACTGTTTCATGTATAGCACCGTTTACATAGAATATGTTTCCAGCAGTATACCGTTTACATAAACACTGTTTACTGTAGGGCGCGTTTTCTCTAGAATCTGTTGACAGCAGTATACTGTTTTTTAAACACTGTTTGCTGTAGAGCACCGTTTACATAGCACCTGTTTCCAGCAGTATACTGTTTACATAAACACTGTTTGCTGTAGGGAACCGTTAAATAGAATCTGTTTCCAGCAGTATACTGTTTACATAAATACTGTTTACTGTAGAGCACCGTTTATATCGAATCTGTTTCCAGCAGTAGACTGTTTACATAAACACTGTTTACTGTAGGGCACCGTTTATATATAATCTGTTTCCAGCAGTATGCTGTTTACATAAATACTGTTTGCTGTAGGGCACCTTTTATATAGAATCTGTTTCCAGCAGTATACTGTTTACATAAACACCGTTTACTGTAGAGCACCGTTTATACAGAATCTGTTTCCAGCAGTATATTGTTTACATAAACACTGTTTACTGTAGACCACCGTTTATATTGAATCTGTTTCCAGCAGTGTACTGTTTACATAAACACTGTTTACTGTAGAGCACCGTTTATATAGAATCTGTTACCAGCAGTATACGGTTTACATACACACAGTTTACTGTACAGCACCGTTCATATAGAATCTGTTTCCAGCAGTATACTGTTTCCATAAACACTGTTTACTGTAGGCCACCGTTTATATAGAATCTGTTTCAGCAGTATTCCATTTACATAAACACTGTTTACTGTAGGGCACCGTTTATATAGAATCTGTTTCCAGCAGTATACGGTTTACATAAACACTGTTTACTGTAGGGCACGTTTTCTCTAGAATCTGTTGACAGCAGTATACTGTTTTTATAAACACTGTTTGCTGTAGAGCACCGTTTACATACCATCTGTTTACAGCAGTATACTGTTTACATAAACACTGTTTACTGGAGGGCACCGTTTATATAGAATCTATTTCCAGCAGTATACTGTATACATAAATCACTGTTTACTGTAAGCACCGTTTATATAGAATCTGTTTCCAGCAGAATACTGTTTACATAAACACTGTTAACTGTAGAGCACCGATTATGTAGAATCTGTTTCCAGCAGTATACCGTTTACATAAACACTGTTTACTGCAGAGCACCGTTTATATAGAATCCGTTTCCAGCGGTATACTGTTTAAATAAACTGTTTACTGTAGGTCACCGTTTATGTAGAATCTGTTTTCAGCAGTACACTGTTTACATAAACACTGTTTACTGTAGGTCACCGTTTATGTAGAATCTGTTTCCAGCAGTACACTGTTTACATAAACACTGTTTACTGGAGGGCACTGTTTACTTAGACTCCGTTTACAGCAGCCTACGGATTACATAAACACTGTTTACTGTGTTGCACTGTTTACAGAGACTCTTATTACAGCAGCGTACGGTTTGCAAAAACTGTTTACTGTAGGGCACTCTTCACACAGACTCTCTGACAGCAGTGAACGGTTTACATCGACACTGTTTACTGCAGGACACTGTTTACAGAGACTCTGTTTTCCAGCAGAGTACAGTTTATGTTGGCACTGTTTACTGCAGGGCGTTGTGTACATAGACACTGTTTGCAGTTGCGTCCGGTTTACATGAACTGTTTATTGTCGGGCAGTGATTACATGGACTTTGTTTACAGCAGTATACGATTTAATAAACACTGTTTAATTTAAGGCACTGTTCACATAGAGTTTTTTTTACAGCAGTGTACGATTCACATAAACATTGTTTATTGTAGGGCACTGTTTACATTCACTCTGTTCACAGCAGTGTACATTTTACATAAACACTGTACACAGAAGTGTACGGTGTACTTTAACACTGTTTACTGAAAGGCACAGTTTACATAGACACTATTTACAGTAGTGTACGGTTTACATGAAAACTATTTTCTCTTGGGGACTGTTACAGATACTCTATTTAGAACACGGTACGACTTACACAAACACTGTTTACTGTAGCGAACTGTTTACATGGACTCTGTTTACAACAGTGCATGGAAAAATTTCTCTCTGTGTATTTGAGGGCACTGTTTCCATAGACCAGGATTACCGTATTGTACGGTTTACGTAACCAATGTTTACTGTAGCGCACTGTATAAATAGACCCTGTTTACAGCAGTATATATTTTTATATTTTGAATAAACTGTTTACTGTACAGCACCATTTATATAGAATCTGTATCCAGCAGTATACCGTTTACATAAACACTGTTTACTGTAGGGCACCGTTGATATAGAATCTGTTTCCAGCAGTATAATGTTTACATAAACACTGTTTACTGTAGAGCACCGTTTATATAGAATCTGTTTCCAGCAGTGTACTGTTTACATAAACACTGTTTACTGAAGAGCACCGTTTATATAGAATCTGTTACCAGCAGTATACGGTTTACATACACACAGTTTACTGTACAGCACCGTTCATATAGAATCTGTTTCCAGCAGTATACTGTTTCCATAAACACTGTTTACTGTCGGCCACCGTTTATATAGAATCTGTTTCAGCAGTATTCCATTTACATAAACACTGTTTACTGTAGGGCACCGTTTATATAGAATCTGTTTCCAGCAGTATACGGTTTACATACACACAGTTTACTGTACAGCACCGTTCATATAGAATCTGTTTCCAGCAGTATACTGTTTCCATAAACACTGTTTACTGTAGGCCACCGTTTATATAGAATCTGTTTCAGCAGTATTCCATTTACATAAACACTGTTTACTGTAGGGCACCGTTTATATAGAATCTGTTTCCAGCAGTATACGGTTTACATAAACACTGTTTACTGTAGGGCACGTTTTCTCTAGAATCTATTGACAGCAGTATACTGTTTTTATAAACACTGTTTGCTGTAGAGCACCGTTTACATACCATCTGTTTACAGCAGTATACTGTTTACATAAACACTGTTTACTGGAGAGCACCGTTTATATAGAATCTGTTTCCAGCAGTGTACTGTTTATATAAACACTGTTTACTGTAGAGCACCGTTTATATAGAATCTGTTACCAGCAGTATACGGTTTACATACACACAGTTTACTGTACAGCACCGTTCATATAGAATCTGTTTCCAGCAGTATACTGTTTCCATAAACACTGTTTACTGTAGGCCACCGTTTATATAGAATCTGTTTCAGCAGTATTCCATTTACATAAACACTGTTTACTGTAGGGCACCGTTTATATAGAATCTGTTTCCAGCAGTATACGGTTTACATAAACACTGTTTACTGTAGGGCACGTTTTCTCTAGAATCTGTTGACAGCAGTATACTGTTTTTATAAACACTGTTTGCTGTAGAGCACCGTTTACATACCATCTGTTTACAGCAGTATACTGCTTACATAAACACTGTTTACTGGAGGGCACCGTTTATATAGAATCTATTTCCAGCAGTATACTGTATACATAAATCACTGTTTACTGTAAGCACCGTTTATATAGAATCTGTTTCCAGCAGAATACTGTTTACATAAACACTGTTTACTGTAGAGCACCGATTATGTAGAATCTGTTTCCAGCAGTATACCGTTTACATAAACACTGTTTACTGCAGAGCACCGTTTATATAGAATCCGTTTCCAGCGGTATACTGTTTAAATAAACTGTTTACTGTAGGTCACCGTTTATGTAGAATCTGTTTCCAGCAGTACACTGTTTACATAAACACTGTTTACTGTAGGTCACCGTTTATGTAGAATCTGTTTCCAGCAGTACACTGTTTACATAAACACTGTTTACTGGAGGGCACTGTTTACTTAGACTCCGTTTACAGCAGCCTACGGATTACATAAACACTGTTTACTGTGTTGCACTGTTTACAGAGACTCTTATTACAGCAGCGTACGGTTTGCAAAAACTGTTTACTGTAGGGCACTCTTCACACAGACTCTCTGACAGCAGTGAACGGTTTACATCGACACTGTTTACTGCAGGACACTGTTTACAGAGACTCTGTTTTCCAGCAGAGTACAGTTTATGTTGGCACTGTTTACTGCAGGGCGTTGTGTACATAGACACTGTTTGCAGTTGCGTCCGGTTTACATGAACTATTTATTGTCGGGCAGTGTTTACATGGACTTTGTTTACAGCAGTATACGATTTAATAAACACTGTTTAATTTAAGGCACTGTTCACATAGAGTTTTTTTTACAGCGGTGTACGATTCACATAAACATTGTTTATTGTAGGGCACTGTTTACATTCACTCTGTTCACAGCAGTGTACATTTTACATAAACACTGTACACAGAAGTGTACGGTGTACTTTAACACTGTTTACTGAAAGGCACAGTTTACATAGACACTATTTACAGTAGTGTACGGTTTACATGAAAACTATTTTCTCTTGGGCACTGTTACAGATACTCTATTTAGAACACGGTACGACTTACACAAACACTGTTTACTGTAGCGAACTGTTTACATGGACTCTGTTTACAACAGTGCATGGAAAAATTTCTCTCTGTGTATTTGAGGGCACTGTTTCCATATACCAGGATTACCGTATTGTACGGTTTACGTAACCAATGTTTACTGTAGCGCACTGTATAAATAGACCCTGTTTACAGCAGTATATATTTTGAATAAACTGTTTACTGTACAGCACCATTTATATAGAATCTGTATCCAGCAGTATACCGTTTACATAAACACTGTTTACTGTAGGGCACAGTTTATATAGAATCTGTTTCCAGCATTATATTGTTTACATAAACACTGTTTACTGTAGGGCACCGTTGATATAGAATCTGTTTCCAGCAGTATAATGTTTACATAAACACTGTTTACTGTAGAGCACCGTTTATATAGAATCTGTTACCTGCAGTATACTGTTTACATAAACACTGTTTACTGTAGGGCACCGTTTAAATAGAATCTGTTACGAGCATTATACCGTTTACATAAACACTGTTTACTGTAGGGCACCGTTTATATATAATCTGTTTGCAGCGTAATACTGTTTATATAAACACAGTTTACTGTAGAGCACCGTTTATATAGAATCTGTTCCCAGCAGCATACTGTGTACATAAACACTGTTTACTGTAGGCCACCGTTTATGTAGAATCTGTTTCCAGCAGTATACTGTGTACATAAACACTGTTTACTGTAGGCCACCATTTATATAGAATCTGTTTCAGCAGTATTCCATTTACATATACACTGTTTACTGTAGGGCACCGTTTATATAGAATCTGTTTCCAGCGTAATACTGTTTATATAAACACAGTTTACTGTAGAGCACCGTTTATATAGAATCTGTTCCCAGCAGTATACTGTGTACATAAACACTGTTTACTGTAGGCCACCATTTATATAGAATCTGTTTCAGCAGTATTCCATTTACATAAACACTGTTTACTGTAGGGCACCGTTTATATAGGGTCTGTTTCCAGCAGTATACCGTTTACGTAAACACTGTTTAGTGTAAAGCACCGTTTATATCGAATCTGTTTCCAGCAGTATACGGTTTACATAAACACTGTTTACTGTACAGCACCGTTGACGTAGAATATGTTTCCAGCAGTATACCGTTTACATAAACACTGTTTACTGTAGGGCGCGTTTTCTCTAGAATCTGTTGACAGCAGTATACTGTTTTTTAAACACTGTTTGCTGTAGAGCACCGTTTACATAGCACCTGTTTCCAGCAGTATACTGTTTACATAAACACTGTTTACTGTAGGGAACCGTTATATAGAATCTGTTTCCAGCAGTATACTGTTTGCATAAACACGGTTTACTGTACAGCACCGTTTATATAGAACCAGTTTCCAGCAGTATACTGTTTACATAAACACTGTTTATTGTAGAGGACCGTTTATATCGAATCTGTTTCCAGCAGGAGACTGTTTACATAAACGCTGTTTACTGTAGGGCACCGTTTATATATAATCTGTTTCCAGCAGTATGCTGTTTACCTAAATACTGTTTGCTGTAGGGCACCTTTTATATAGAATCTGTTTCCAGCAGTATACTGTTTACATAAACACCGTTTACTGTAGAGCACCGTTTATACATAATCTGTTTCCAGCAGTATATTGTTTACATAAACACTGTTTACTGTAGGGCACCGTTTATATAGAATCTGTTTCCAGCAGTGTACTGTTTACATAAACACTGTTTACTGTAGAGCACCGTTTATATAGAATCTGTTATCAGCTGTATACTGTTTACATGAACACTGTTTACTGTAGGGCACCGTTTAAATAGAATCTGTTACGAGCATTATACCGTTTACATAAACACTGTTTACTGTAGAGCACCGTTTATATAGAATCTGTTTCCAGCAGTATGCCGTTTACATAAGCACTGTTTACTGTAGGGCACCGTTTATATATAATCTGTTTCCAGCAGTATACTGTATATATAAACACAGTTTACTGTAAAGCACCGTTTATATAGAATCTGTTTCCAGCAGTATACTGCGTACATAAACACTGTTTACTGTAGAGCACCGTTTATATAGAATCTGTTTCCAGCAGTATACTGTTTACATAAACACTGTTTACTGTAGAGCACCGTTTATATAGAATCTGTTGCCAGCAATATACTGTTTACATAAATTATGTTTACTGTACAGCACAGTTTATAAAGAATCTGTTTCCAGATGTATACTGTTTACATGAACACTGTTTACTGTAGGGCACCGTTTATATAGAATCTGTTTGCAGCAGTATACTGTTTACATATACACTGTTTACTGTAGGGCACCGTTTATATCGAATCTGTTTCCAGCAGTATACCGTTTACATAAACACTGTTTACTGTAGGAAACCGTTTATACAGAATCTGTTTCCAGCAGTATATTGTTTACATAAACATTGTTTACTGTAGAGCACCGTTTATATAGAATCTGTTTCCAGCAGTACACTGTTTACATAAACACTGTTTACTGTACAGCACCGTTCATATAGAATCTGTTTCCAGCAGTATACTGTTTCCATAAACACTGCTTACTGTAAGCCACCGTTTATATAGAATCTGTTTCAGCAGTATTCCATTTACATAAACACTGTTTACTGTAGGGCACCGTTTATATAGAATCTGTTTCCAGCAGTGTACTGTTTGCATAAACACGGTTTACTGTACAGCACCGTTTATATAGAACCAGTTTCCAGCAGTAGACTGTTTACATAAACACTGTTTACTGTAGGGCACCGTTTATATATAATCTGTTTCCAGCAGTATGCAGTTTACATAAATACTGTTTGCTGTAGGGCACCTTTTATATAGAATCTGTTTCCAGCAGTATACTGTTTACATAAACACCGTTTACTGTAGAGCACCGTTTATACAGAATCTGTTTCCAGCAGTATATTGTTTACATAAACACTGTTTACTTTAGGGCACCGTTTTCTAGAATCTGTTTCCAGCAGTGTACTGTTTACATGAACACTGTTTACTGTAGAGAACCGTTTATATAGAATCTGTTACCAGCAGTATACTGTTTACATGAACACTGTTTACTGTAGGGCACCGTTTAAATAGAATCTGTTACGAGCATTATACCGTTTACATAAACACTGTTTACTGTAGGGCACCGTTTATATAGAATCTGTTTCCAGCAGTATACTGTGTACATAAACACTGTTTACTGTAGAGCACCGTTTATATAGAATCTGTTTCCAGCAGTATACTGTTTACATAAACACTGTTTACTGTAGAGCACCGTTTACATAGAATCTGTTGCCAGCAATATACTGTTTACATAAATTATGTTTACTGTACAGCACAGTTTATAAAGAATCTGTTTCCAGATGTATACTGTTTCCATGAACACTGTTTACTGTAGGGCACCGTTTATATAGAATCTGTTTGCAGCAGTATACTGTTTACATATACACTGTTTACTGTACAGCACCGTTCATATAGAATCTGTTTCCAGCAGTATACTGTTTCCATAAACACTGTTTACTGTAGGCCACCGTTTATATAGAATCTGTTTCAGCAGTATTCCATTTACATAAACACTGTTTACTGTAGGGCACCGTTTATATAGAATCTGTTTCCAGCAGTATGCGGTTTACATAAACACTGTTTACTGTAGGGCAGATTTTCTCTAGAATCTGTTGACAACAGTATACTGTTTTTATAAACAATGTTTGCTGTAGAGCACCGTTTACATACCATCTGATTACAGCAGTATACTGTTCACATAAACACTGTTTACTGTAGGGCACCCTTTATATGGAATCTGTTTTCAGCAGTGTACTGTTTGCATAAACACGGTTTACTGTACAGCACCGTTTATATAGAACCAGTTTCCAACAGTATACTGTTTACATAAACACTGTTTATTGTAGAGCACAGTTTATATCGAATCTGTTTCCAGCAGTAGACTGTTTACATACACACTGTTTACTGTAGGGCACCGTTTATATATAATCTGTTTCCAGCAGTATGCTGTTTACATAAATACTATTTGCTGTAGGGCGCCATTGATATAGAATCTGTTTCCAGCAGTATACTGTTTACATAAACACTGTTTACTTTAAAGCACCGTTTATATAGAATCTGTCTCCAGCAGTATACTGTTTACATAAACACTGTTTACTTTAGGGCACAGTTTATATATAATCTGTTTTCAGCAGTATACCGTTTAAATAAGCACTGTTTACTGCAGGGCACCGTTTAAATAGAATCTGTTTCCAGCAGTATAACGTTTGCATAAACACTGTTTACTGCAGGGCACAGTTTATATAGAATCTGTTTTCAGCAGTGTACTGTTTACATGAACACTGTTTACTGCAGAGCACCGTTTATATAGAATCTGTTTCCAGCAGTATACTGTTTACACATACACTGTTTACTGTAGGGCACGGTTTATATAGAATCTGTTTCCAGCAGTATACCGTTTACATAAACACTGTTTACTGTAGGAAACCGTTTATACAGAATCTGTTTCCAGCAGTATACTGTTTACATAAACACTGTTTACTGTAGAGCACCGTTTATATAGAATCTGTTTCCAGCAGTATACTGTTTACATAAACACTGTTTACTGTACAGCACCGTTTATATAGAATCTGTTTCCAGCAGTATACTGTTTCCATAAACACTGTTTACTGTAGGCCACCGTTTATATAGAATCTGTTTCAGCAGTATTCCATTTACATAAACACTGTTTACTGTAGGGCACCGTTTATATAGAATCTGTTTCCAGCAGTATACCGTTTACATAAACACTGTTTACTGTAGAGCACCGTTTATATAGATTCTGATTCCAGCAGTATACTGTTTACATAAACAATGTTTACTGTATTGTCCCGTTTATTTAGAATCTGTTTCCAGCAGTATAATGTTTACATAAACGAAGTTTACAGTACAGCACCATTTATATAGAATTTGTTTCCAGCATTTTACTGTTTACATAAACAATCTTTACTGTAGAGCACCGTTTTGTAGAATCTGTTTCCAGCAGTATACCGGTTTTGTCTAGAATCTGTTGACAGCAGTATACTGTTTTTATAAACACTGTTTGCTGTAGAGCACCGTTTACATACCATCTGTTTCCAGCAGTATACTGTTTACATAAACATTGTTTACTGTAGGGCACCGTTTATATGGAATCTGTTTCCAGCAGTATACTGTTTGCATAAACACGGTTTACTGTACAGCACCGTTTATATAGAACCAGTTTCCAACAGTATACTGTTTACATAAACACTGTTTACGGTAGGGCACCGTTTATTTATAATCTGTTCCCAGCAGCATGCTGTTTACATAAATACTGTTTGCTGTAGTGCGCCATTGATATAGAGTCTGTTTCCAGCAGTATACTGTTTACATAAATACTGTTTACTGTAGAGCACCGTTTATATAGAATCTGTCTCCAGCAGTATACTTTTTACATAAACACTGTTTACTTTAGGGCACAGTTTATATATAATCTGTTTTCAGCAGTACACCGTTTAAATAAGCACTGTTTACTGCAGGGCACCGTTTAAATAGAATCTGTTTCCAGCAGTATAACGTTTGCATAAACACTGTTTACTGTAGGGCACAGTTTATATAGAATCTGTTTTCAGCAGCGTACTGTTTACATGAACACTGTTGACTGCAGAGCACCGTTTAAATAGAATCTGTTTCCAGCAGTATACTGTTTACATAAACACTGTTTACGGTAGGGCACAGTTTATATAGAATCTGTTTCCAGCAGTATACCGTTTAAATAAGCACTATTTACTGCAAGGCACCGTTTATATAGAATCTGTTTCCAGCAGTATGTCGTTTGCATAAACACTGTTTACTGTAGGTCACAGTTTATATAGAATCTCTTTTCAGCAGTATAACGGTTACAAAAATACTGTTTACTGTAGGGCAACGTTTATATGAAATCTATTTCCAGCAGTAGACCGTTAAAATAAGCACTGTTTTCTGAAGGGCACCGTTTATACAGAATCTGTTTCCAGCAGTATACCGTTTATATAAACACTGTTTACTGTAGGGCACCCTTTGTGAAGAATCTGTTTCCAGCAGTATACCGGTTACATAAACATTGTTTACCGTGGTGCTATATAAACATAGCCTCTTTTTACAGTAGTGCATGATTTAGATTAACACTGTTTACTGGGGAGTACTGTTTACATAGACTCTGTTTACAGCAGTGTACGGTTTACATAAACTCTGTTTACTATAGGGCAAAATGTACATAGACTCTGTTTACAGCAGTGTACCGTTTAGATATATACTGTTTACTGTAGAGCACCGTTGATATAGAATCTGTTTCCAGCAGTAGACTGTTTACATAATCAATGTTTGCTATAGGGCACCGTTTATATAGAATCTGTTACCAGCAGTATACCGTTTACAGAAACACTGTATACTGTAGGGCACCGTTTATATAGAATATGTTTCCAGCAGTATATCGCTTACATAAACACTGTTTACTGCAGGGCACAGTTTATATAGAATCTGTTTTCAGCAGTGTACTGTTTACATGAACACTGTTTACTGCAGAGCACCGTTTATATAGAATCTGTTTCCAGCAGTATACTGTTTACACATACACTGTTTACTGTAGGGCACGGTTTATATAGAATCTGTTTCCAGCAGTATACCGTTTACATAAACACTGTTTACTGAAGGAAACCGTTTATACAGAATCTGTTTCCAGCAGTATACTGTTTACATAAACACTGTTTACTGTAGAGCACCGTTTATATAGAATCTGTTTTCAGCAGTATACTGTTTACATAAACACTGTTTACTGTACAGCACCGTTTATATAGAATCTGTTTCCAGCAGTATACTGTTTCCATAAACACTGTTTACTGTAGGCCACCGTTTATATAGAATCTGTGTCAGCAGTATTCCAATTACATAAACACTGTTTACTGTAGGGCACCGTTTATATAGAATCTGTTTCCAGCAGTATACCGTTTACATAAACACTGTTTACTGTAGGGCACGTTTTCTCTAGAATCTGTTGACAGCAGTATACTGTTTTTATAAACACTGTTTGCTGTAGAGCACCGTTTACATACCATCTGTTTCCAGCAGTATACTGTTTACATAAACACTGTTTACTGTAGGGCACCGTTTATATGGAATCTGTTTCCAGCAGTATACTGTTTGCATAAACACGGTTTACTGTACAGCACCGTTTATATAGAACCAGTTTCCAACAGTATACTGTTTACATAAACACTGTTTACGGTAGGGCACCGTTTATTTATAATCTGTTCCCAGCAGTATGCTGTTTACATAAATACTGTTTGCTGTAGTGCGCCATTGATATAGAATCTGTTTCCAGCAGTATACTGTTTACATAAATACTGTTTACTGTAGAGCACCGTTTATATAGAATCTGTCTCCAGCAGTATACGTTTTACATAAACACTGTTTACTTTAGGGCACAGTTTATATATAATCTGTTTTCAGCAGTATACCGTTTAAATAAGCACTGTTTACTGCAGGGCACCGTTTAAATAGAATCTGTTTCCAGCAGTATAACGTTTGCGTAAACACTGTTTACTGTAGGGCACAGTTTACATAGAATCTGTTTTCAGCAGCGTACTGTTTACATGAACACTGTTGACTGCAGAGCACCGTTTAAATAGAATCTGTTTCCAGCAGTATACTGTTTACATAAACACTGTTTACGGTAGGGCACAGTTTATATAGAATCTGTTTCCAGCAGTATACCGTTTAAATAAGCACTATTTACTGCAAGGCACCGTTTATATAGAATCTGTTTCCAGCAGTATGTCGTTTGCATAAACACTGTTTACTGTAGGTCACAGTTTATATAGAATCTCTTTTCAGCAGTATACCGGTTACAAAAATACTGTTTACTGTAGGGCAACGTTTATATGGAATCTATTTCCAGCAGTCGACCGTTAAAATAAGCACTGTTTTCTGAAGGGCACCGTTTATATAGAATCTGTTTCCAGCAGTTTACCGTTTATATAAACACTGTTTACTGTAGGGCACCCTTTGTGAAGAATCTGTTTCCAGCAGTATACCGGTTACATAAACATTGTTTACCGTGGTGCTATATAAACATAGCCTCTTTTTACAGTAGTGCATGATTTAGATTAACACTGTTTACTGGAGAGTACTGTTTACATAGACTCTGTTTACAGCAGTGTACGGTTTACATAAACTCTGTTTACTATAGGGCAAAATGTACATAGACTCTGTTTACAGCAGTGTACCGTTTACATAAATACTGTTTACTGTAGAGCACTGTTGATATAGAATCTGTTTCCAGCAGTAGACTGTTTACATAATCAATGTTTGCTATAGGGCACCGTTTATATAGAATCTGTTACCAGCAGTATACCGTTTACAGAAACACTGTATACTGTAGGGCACCGTTTATATAGAATATGTTTCCAGCAGTATATCGTTTACATAAACACTGTTTACTGCAGGGCACAGTTTATATAGAATCTGTTTTCAGCAGTGTACTGTTTACATAAACACTGTTTACTGTAGGGCAACGTTTATATATAACCTCTTTCCAGCAGTATACCGATTACATAAACAGTGTTTACTGTAGAGCACCGTTTATATAGAATCTGTTTCCAGCAGTATACCGTTTACATAAACACTGTTTACTGTAGGAAACCGTTTATACAGAATCTGTTTCCAGCAGTATACTGTTTACATAAACACTGTTTACTGTAGGGCACCGTTTATATAGAATATGTTTCCAGCAGTATATCGTTTACATAAACACTGTTTGCTGTAGGGCACCGTTTGTATAGAATCTGTTTCCAGCAGCATGCCGTTTGCATAAACACTGTTTCTTGTAGGGCACCGTTTATATATAATCTGTTTTCAGCAGTATGCTGTTTACATAAACACTGTTTACTGTAGGGCAACGTTTATATATAACCTCTTTCCAGCAGTATACCGATTACATAAACACTGTTTACTGTAGAGCACCGTTTATATAGATTCTGATTCCAGCAGTATACTGTTTACATAAACAATGTTTACTGTATTGTCCCGTTTATTTAGAATCTGTTTCCAGCAGTATAATGTTTACATAAACGAAGTTTACAGTACAGCACCATTTATATAGAATTTGTTTCCAGCATTTTACTGTTTACATAAACAATCTTTACTGTAGAGCACCGTTTTGTAGAATCTGTTTCCAGCAGTATACCGGTTACATAAACATTGTTTACTGTGGTGCTATATTAACATAGCCCCTGTTTACAGTAGTGCATGATTTAGATTAACACTGTTTACTGGAGAGTACTATTTACAGAGACTCTGTTTCCGCAGTGTACTGTTTACATAAACACTGTTTACTGTAGTGCAAAATGTACATAGACTCTGTTTACAGCAGTGTACCGTTTACATAAACACTGTTTACTGTAGGGCACAGTTTATATAGAATCTGTTTCCAGCAGTATACTGTTTACATAAACACTGTTTACTCGAGGGCACAGTTTATATAGAATCTGTTTCCAGCAGTATACCGTTTAAATAAGCACGGTTTACTGCAGGGCACAGTTTATATAGAATCTGTTTTCAGCAGTATACCGGTTATATAAACACTGTTTACTGTATGGCAACGTTTATATGGAATCTATTTCCAACAGTAAACCTTTTAAATAAGCACTGTTTACTGCAGGTCACCGTTTATGTAGAATCTGTTTCCAGCAGTATACCGTTTACATAAACACTGTTGACTGTATGGCACCCTCTATGAAGAATCTATTTCCAGCAGGAGACCGGTTACATAAACATTGTTTACTGTGGTGCTATATAAACATAGCCTCTGTTTACAGTAGTGCATGATTTAGATTAATAGTGTTTACTGGAGAGTACTGTTTACATAGACTCTGTTTACAGCAGTGCACGGTTTACATAAACTCTGTTTACTGTCGGGCAAAATGTACATAGATTCTGTTTACAGCAGTGTACCGTTTACAGAAACATTGTTTACTGTAGAGCACCGTTTATATAGAATCTGTTTCCAGCAGTAGACTGTTTACATAAACACTGTTTACTGTAGGGCACCGTTTATATCGAATCTGTTTCCACAGTATACTGTTTACATAAACACTGTTTATTGTAGAGCACCGTTTATATCCAATCTGTTTCCAGCAGTATGCTGTTTACATAAATACTGTTTGCTGTAGGGCACAATTTATATAGAATCTGTTTCCAGCAGTATACTGTTTACATAAACACTGTTTACTGTAGAGTACCGTTTATGTAGAATCTGTCTCCAGCAGTATACTGTTTACATAAACACTGTTTAGTTTAGGGCACAGTTTATATATAATCTGTTTTCAGCAGTATACCGTTAAAATAAGCACTGTTTACTGCAGGGCACCGTTTATATAGAATCTGTTTTCAGCAGTATACCGTTTACATAAACTCTGCTTACTGTAGACCACCGTTTATATAGAATCTGTTTCCAGCAGTGTACTGTTTACATAAACACTGTTTACTGTAGAGCACCGTTTATATATAATCTATTTCTAGCAGTATATTGTTTACATAAACACTGTTTACTGTATGGCACAATTTATATAGAATCTGTTTGCAGCAGTATAACGTTTAAATAAGCACTGTTTACTGCAGCGCACCGTTTATATAGAATCTGTTACCAGCAGTATACCGTTTACATAAACACTGTTGACTGTATGGCACCCTTTATGAAGAATCTATTTACAGCAGTATACCGGTTACATAAACATTGTTTACTGTGGTGCTATATAGACATAGCCTCTGTTTACAGTAGTGCATGATTTAGATTAATACTGTTTACTGGAAAGTACTGTTTACATAGACTCTGTTTACAGCAGTGTACGGTTTACATAAACTCTGTTTACTGTAGGGCAAAATGTACATAGATTCTGTTTACAGCAGTGTACCGTTTACAAAAACATTGTTACTGTAGAGCACCGTTTATATAGATTCTGTTTCCAGCAGTAGACTGTTTACATAAACACTGTTTACTGTAGGGCACCGTTTATATAGAATCTGTTTCCACAGTATACTGTTTACATAAACACTGTTTATTGTAGAGCACCGTTTATATCCAATCTGTTTCCAGCAGTAGACTGTTTACATAAACACTGTTTACTGTAGGGCAAAATGTACATAGACTCTTTTTACAGCAGTGTAGCGTTTACCTAAACACTGTTTACTGTAGAGCACCGTTTACATAGAATCTGTTTCCAGCAGTAGACTGTTTAGAAAAACACTCTTTACTGTAGGGCACCGTTTATATAGAATCTGTTTCCAGCAGTAAACCTTTTAAATAAGCACTGTTTACTGCAGGGCACCTTGTATATAGAATCTGTTTCCAGCAGTATGCCGTTTACATAAACACTGTATACTGTAGGGCACCCTTTATGAAGAATCTGTTTCCAGCAGTATACCGGTTACATAAACATTGTTTACTGTGGTGCTATATAAACATAGCCTCTGTTTACAGTAGTGCATGATTTAGATTAACACTGTTTACTGGAGAGTACTGTTTACATAGACTCTGTTTACAGCAGTGTACGGTTTACATAAACTCTATTTACTGTAGGGCAAAATGTACATAGACTCTGTTTACAGCAGTGTACCGTTTACATAAACACTGTTTACTGTAGAGCACCGTTTATATCCAATCTGTTTCCAGCAGTAGACTGTTTACATAAACACTGTTTACTGTCGGGCACAGTTTATATAGAATATGTTTCCACAGTATACTGTTTACATAAATACTGTTTGCTGTAGGACACAGTTTATATAGAATCTGTTTCCAGCAGTATACCGTTTACATAAACACTGTATACTGTAGGGCGCCGTTTATATAGAATCTGTTTGCAGCAGTATATCGTTTACCTAAACACTGTTTGCTGTAGGGCACCGTTTGTATAGAATCTGTTTCCCGCAGTATGCCGTTTACGTAAACACTGTTTATTGTAGGGCACCATTTATATATAATCTGTTTCCAGCAGTATGCCGTTTGCATAAACACTGTTTACTGTAGGGCACAGTTTATATAGAATCCCTTTTCAGCAGTATACCGGTTACATAAACACTGTTTACCGTAGGGCAACGTTTATGTGGAATCTATTTCCAGCAGTAGACCGTTTAAATAAGCACTGTTTCCTGCAGGGCACCGTTTATATAGAATCTGTTTCCAGCAGTATACCGTTTACATAAACACTGTTTACTGTAGGGCACCCTTTATGAAGAATCTGTTTCCAGCAGTATACCGGTTACATAAATATTGTTTACTGTGGTGCTTTATAAACATAGCCTCTTTTTCAGTAGTGCATGATTTAGATTAACACTGTTTACTGGAGAGTACTGTTTACATAGACTCTGTTTACAGCAGTGTGCTGTTTACATAAACACTGTTTACTGTAGGGCAAAATGTACATAGACTCTGTTTACAGCAGTGTACCGATTACCTAAACACTGTTAACTGTAGAGCTCCGTTTATATAGAATCTGTTTCCAGAAGTAGACTGTTTACATAATCACTGTTTGCTGTAGGGCACCGTTTGTATAGAATCTATTTCCAGCAGTATACCGTTTACAGAAATACTGTAGGGCAGCGTTTATATAGAATATGTTTCCAGCAGAATATCGGTTACATAAACACTGTTTGATGGAGGGCACCGTTTGTATAGAATCTGTTTCCAGCATCATGCCGTTTGCATAAACACTGTTTCTTGTAGGGCACCGTTTATATATAATCTGTTTTCAGCAGTATACCGTTTGCATAAACACTGTATACTGTAGGGCAACGTTTATATATAATCTCTTTCCAGCAGTATACCGTTTACATAAACACTGTTTACTGTAGAGCACCGTTTATATAGATTCTGATTCCAGCAGTATACCGTTTACATAAACAATGTTTACTGTGCAGCCCCGTTTATTTAGAATCTGTTTCCAGCAGTATACTGTTTACATAAACAAAGTTTACTGTACAGCACCATTTATATAGCATTTGTTTCCAGCATTTTACTGTTTACATAAACACTCTCTACTGTAGAGCACCGTTTATGTAGAATCTGTCTCCAGCAGTATACTGTTTACATAAACACTGTTTACTTTAGGGCACAGTTTATATATAATCTGTTTTCAGCAGTATACCGTTTAAATAAGCACTGTTTACTGCAGGGCACCGTTATATAGAATCTGTTTCCAGCAGTATACCGTTTGCATAAACACTGTTTACTGTAGGGCACAGTTTACATAGAATCTGTTTTCAGCAGTATACCGTTTACATAATCACTGTTTACTGAAGGGCACCGTTTATATAGAATTTGTTTCCAGCAGTGTACTGTTTACATAAACACTGTTTACTGAAGAGCACCGCTAATATAGAATCTTTTTCCAGCAGTATACTGTTTACATAAACACTGTTTACTGTAGGGCACAGTTTATATAGAATCTGGTTCCAGCAGTATACCGTTTAAATAAGCACTGTTTACTGCAGGGCACCGTTTATATAGAATATGTTTCCAGCAGTATGCCGTTTGCATAAACACTGTTTACTGTAGGGCACAGTTTATATATAATCTCTTTTCAGCAGTATACCGGTTACATAAACACTGTTTACTGTAGGGCAACGTTTATATGGAATATATTTCCAGCAGTAGACCGTTTAAATAAGCACTGTTTACTGCAGGGCACCGTTTATATAGAATCTGTTTCCAGCAGTGTACCGTTTACATAAACACTGTATACTGTAGGGCACCCTTTATGAAGAATCAGTTTCCAGCAGTATACCGGTTACATAAACATTGCTTACTGTGGTGCTATATACACATAGCCTCTTTTTACAGTAGTGCATGATTTAGATTAACACTGTTTACTGGAGAGTACTGTTTACACAGACTCTGTTTACAGCAGTGTACTGTTTACATAAACACTGCTTACTGTAGGGCAAAATGTACATAGACTCTGTTTACAGCAGTGTACCGTTTACCTAAACACTGTTTGCTGTAGAACACCGTTTATATAGAATTTGTTTCCAGCAGTAGACTTTTTAGAAAAACACTGTTTACTGTAGGGCACCGTTTATATAGAATCTGTTTCCAGCAGTGTACCATTTAAATAAGCACTGTTTACTGCAGGGCACCGTTTATATAGAATCTATTTCCAGCAGTATGCCGTTTGCATAAACACTGTTTACTGTAGGGCACAGTTTATATAGAATCTGTTTTCAGCAGTATACCGGTTACATAAACACTGTATACTGTATGGCAACGTTTATATGGAATCTATTTCCAGCAGTAGACCGTTTAAATAAGCACTGTTTACTGCAGGGCACCGTTTATATAGAATCTGTTTCCAGCAGTATACCGTTTACATAAACACTGTTGACTGTCGGGCACCCTCTCTGAAGAATCTGTTTCCAGCAGTATACCGGTGACATAAACATTGTTTACTGTGGTGCTATATAAACATAGCCTCTGTTTACAGTAGTGCATGATTTAGATTAACACTGCTTACTGGAGAGTACTGTTTACATAGACTCTGTTTACAGCAGTGTACGGTTTACATAAACTCTGTTCACTGTTGGGCAAAATGTACATAGACTCTGTTTACAGCAGTGTACCGTTTACATAAACACTGTTTACTGTAGGGCACCGTTTATATAGAATCTGTTTCCAGCAGTATACCTTTACATAAACACTGTATACTGTAGGGCACCATTTATATAGAATCTGTATTGCAGCAGTATATCGTTTGCATAAACACAGTTTGCTTTAGGGCACCGTTTGTATAGAATCTGGTTCCAGCACTATACTGTTTACATAAATACTGTTTACTGTAGGGCACCGTTTGTACAGCATCTGTTTCCAGCAGGAGCCTGTTTACATAAACACTGTATACTGAGGAGCACCGTTTATATAGAATCTGTTTCCAGCAGTATACTGTTTCCATAAACACTATTTACTGTAGGGCACCGTTTATATAGAGTCTGTGTCCAGCAGTATACTGTTTACCTAAACACTGTTTATTGTAGGACACCGTTTATATAGAATCTGTTTCCAGCAGTACACTGTGTACATAAACACTGTTTGCAGTAGGGCACCGTTTATATAGTGTTTGTTTCCAGCAGAATACGATTTACATAAACACTGTTTATCGTAGGGCACCGTTTATATAGAATCTGTTTCCAGAAGTATACTGTTTACATAAACAATGTTTACTGTACAGCCCCGTTTATTTAGAATCTGTTTCCAGCAGTATACTGTTTACATAAACAATGTTTACTGTACAGCACCGTTTATATAGAATCTGTTTAGAGCAGTACACTGTTTACTTATACACTGGTTACTCTCGGGCACAGATTATATGGAATCTGTTTCCAGCAGTATACTGTTTACATTCACACAGTTTACTGCAGAGCACCGTTTATAAAGAATCTGTTTTCAGCAGTTTACTGTTACATAAACAGAGTTTACTGTACAGCACCGTTTATATAGAATTTGTTTCCAGCAGTATACTGTTTACATAAACACTGTTTACTGCAGGGCACCATTTATATAGAATTTGTTTCCAGCAGTATACCGTTTCCATAAACAATGTTTACTGTACAGCCCCGCTTATTTAGAATGTTTCCAGCAGTATACTGCTTTCATAAACAATGTTTACTGTACAGCACCGTTTATATAGAATCTGTTTCCAGCAGTATACTGTTTACATAAACACTGTTTACTGGAGAGCACCGTTTATATAGAATCTGTTTCCAGCAGTATACTATTTACATAAATACAGTTTACTGTAGGGCACTGTTTGTATATAATATTTTTCCAGCAATATACTCTTTACATAAACACTGTTTACTGTAGTGCACCGTTTATATAGAATCTTTTTCCAGCATATACTGTTTACATAAACACTGTTTACTGTACAGCACCGTTTATATAGAATCTGTTTTCAGCAGTATGCTGTTTGCATACACACTGTTTACTGTAGAGCACCGTTTATATAGATTCTGATTCCAGCAGTATACTGTTTACATAAACAATGTTTACTGTGCAGCCCCGTTTATTTAGAATCTGTTTCCAGCAGTATACTGTGTACATAAACAAAGTTTACTGTACAGCACCATTTATATAGCATTTGTTTCCAGCATTTTACGGTTTACATAAACACTCTCTACTGTAGAGCACCGTTTATGTAGAATCTGTCTCCAGCAGTATACTGTTTACATAAACACTGTTTCCTTTAGGGCACAGTTTATATATAATCTGTTTTCAGCAGTAAACCGTTTAAATAAGCACTGGTTACTGCAGGGCACCGTTATATAGAATCTGTTTCCAGCAGTATACCGTTTGCATAAACACTGTTTACTTTAGGGCACAGTTTATATATAATCTGTTTTCAGCAGTATACCGTTTACATAATCACTGTTTACTGTCGGGCACCATTTATATAGAATCTGTTTCCAGCAGTGTACTTTTTACATAAACACTGTTTACTGTAGAGCACCGCTAATATAGAATCTTTTTCCAGCAGTATACTGTTTACATAAACATTGTTTACTGTAGGGCACAGTTTATATAGAATCTGTTTCCAGCAGTATACCGTTTAAATAAGCACTGTTTACTGCAGGGCACCGTTTATACAGAATATGTTTCCAGCAGTATGCCGTTTGCATAAACACTGTTTACTGTAGGGCACAGTTTATATATAATCTCTTTTCAGCAGTATACCGGTTACATCAACACTGTTTACTGGAGGGCAACGTGTATATGGAATATATTTCCAGCAGTGGACCGTTTAAATAAGCACTGTTTACTGCAGGGCACCGTTTATATAGAATCTGTTTCCAGCAGTGTACCGTTTACGTAAACACTGTTTACTGTAGGGCACCCTTTATGAAGAATCTGTTTCCAGCAGTATACCGGTTACATAAACATTGCTTACTGTGGTGCTATATAAACATAACCTCTTTTTACAGTAGTGCATGATTTAGATTAACACTGTTTACTGGAGAGTACTGTTTACATAGACTCTGTTTACAGCAGTGTACTGTTTACATAAACACTGTTCACTGTAGGGCAAAATGTACATAGACTCTGTTTACAGCAGTGTACCGTTTACCTAAACACTGTTTAATGTAGAGCACCGTTTATATAGAATTTGTTTCCAGCAGTAGACTTTTTAGAAAAACACTGTTTACTGTAGGGCACCGTTTATATAGAATCTGTTTCTAGCAGTGTACCGTTTAAATATGCACTGTTTACTGCAGGGCACCGTTTATATAGAATCTATTTCCAGCAGTATGCCGTTTGCATAAACACTGTTGACTGTAGGGCACCCTCTCTGAAGAATCTGTTTCCAGCAGTATACCGGTTACATAAACATTGTTTACTGCGGTGCTATATAAACATAGCCTCTGTTTACAGTAGTGCACGATTTAGATTAACACTGCTTACTGGAAAGTACTGTTTACATAGACTCTTTTTACAGCAGTGTACGGTTTACATAAACTCTGTTTACTGTTGGGCAAAATGTACATAGACTCTGTTTACAGCAGTGTACCGTTTACATAACCACTGTTTACTGTAGAGCACCGTTTATATAGAATCTGTTTCCAGCATTAGACTGTTTACATAAACACTGTTTACTGTAGGGCACCGTTTATATAGAATCTGTTTCCACAGTATACTGTTTACATAAACACTGTTTGCTGTAGGACACCGTTTATATAGAATCTGTTTCCAGCAGTATACCGTTTACATAAACAGTGTATACTGTAGGGCACCGTTTATATAGAATCTGTTTCCAGCAGTATATCGTTTACATAAACACAGTTTGCTTTAAGGCACCGTTTGTATAGAATCTGGTTCCAGCATATACTGTTTACATAAATACTGTTTACTGTAGGGCATCGTTCGTATAGAATCTGTTTCCAGCAGGAGCCTGTTTACATAAACACTGTATACTAAGGAGCACCGTTTGTATAGAATCTGTTTCCAGCATACACTGTTTACATAAACACTGTTTACTGTACAGCACCGTTTATATAGAATCTGTTTCCAGCAATATACTGTTTACATAAACACTATTTACTGTAGGGCACCGTTTATATAGAGTGTTTCCAGCAGTATACTGCTTACATAAACACTGTTTGCTGTAGGGCACCGTTGATATAAAATCTGTTTCCAGCAGTATACTGTTTACATAAAAATCTGTTTACTGTAGGGCACCGTTTATATAGAGTCTGTGTCCAGCCGTATACTGTTTACCTAAACACTGTTTATTGTAGGACACCGTTTATATAGAATCTGTTTCCAGCAGTATACTGTGTACTTAAACACTGTTTGCTGAAGGGCACCGTTTATATAGTGTTTGTTTCCAGCAGAATACGATTTACATAAACACTGTTTATCGTAGGGCACCGTTTATATAGAATCTGTTTCCAGAAGTATACTGTTTACATAAACAATGTTTACTGTACAGCCCCGTTTATTTAGAATCTGTTTCCAGCAGTATACTGTTTACATAAACAATGTTTACTGTACAGCACCGTTTATATAGAATCTGTTTCGAGCAGTATACTGTTTACTTATACACTGGTTACTCTCGGGCACAGATTATATGGGATCTGTTTCCAGCATTATACTGTTTATATTCACACAGTTTACTGCAGAGCACCGTTTATAAATAATCTGTTTTCAGCAGTTTACTGTTACATAAACACTGTTTACTGTACAGCACCGTTTATATAGAATCTGTTTCCAGCAGTATACTGTTTACATAAACACTGTTTACTGTAGGGCAACATTTATATAGAATTTGTTTCCAGCAGTATACTGTTTCTATAAACAATGTTTTCTGTACAGCCCCGCTTATTTAGAATGTTTCCAGCAGTATAATGTTTACATAAACAATGTTTACTGTACAGCACCGTTTATATAGAATCTGTTTCCAGCAGTATACTATTTACATAAAAACTGTTTACTGGAGAGCACCGTTTATATAGAATCTGTTTCCAGCAGTATACTATTTACATAAATACTGTTTACTGTAGGGCACTGTTTGTACATAATCTGTTTCCAGCAGTACACTCTTTACATAAACACTGTTTACTGTAGTGCACCGTTTATACAGAATCTTTTTCCAGCATATACTGTTTACATTAACACTGTTTACTGTACAGCACCGTTTATATAGAATCTGTTTCCAGCAGCAAACTGTTTACATAAACACTGTTTGCTGTAGGGCAGCGTATACTTGGAAGCTGTTTCCAGCAGTATGTTGTTTGGATAAAAACTGTTTACTGTAGAGCACCGTTTATATAGAATCTGTTTCCAGCAGTATTCCGTTTACATAAACAATATTTACTGTAGGGCACCGGTTGTATAGAAACTGTTTCCAGCAGTAAACTGTTTACATAAACACTGTTTGTTGTATGGCACCGCTTATACAGAATCTGTTTCCAGCAGTAAACTGTTTACATACACACTGTTTACTGCAGGCCACCGTTTATATAGAATCTGCTCCAGCAGTATACCATTTACATAAACACAGTTTACTGTAGGCCACCGTTGATATAGAGTCTGTTTCCAGCAGCATACTGTTTACAGAAACACTGTTTATTGTATGGTACCGTTCATATAGAATCTGTTTTCAGCATTATACTGTTGACATAAACACTGTTCGCTGTAGGGCAATCTTTATATAGAGTTTGTTTCCAGCAGTATACCACTTACACGAACACTGTTTATCGTAGGGTACCGTTTATATAGAATATGTTTCCAGAAGTATACCATTTACATAAACACTGTTGACTGTAGGGCACCGTTTATATAGTATATGTTTTCAGCAGTACACTGTTTACATAAACACTGTTTGCTGTAGGGCACCCTTTATATAGAGTTTGTTTCCAGCAGTATACCACTTACACGAACACTGTTTATCGTAGGGCACCGTTTATATAGAATCTGTTTCCAGAAGTATACTGTTTACATAAACACTGTTTGCTGTAGGGCACCGTTTATACAGAATCTGTTTCCAGCAGTAAACTGTTTACATACACACTGTTTACTGTAGGCCACCGTTTATATAGAATCTGTTCCAGCAGTATACCATTTACATAAACACAGTTTACTGTAGGGCACCGTTGATATAGAGTCTGTTTCCAGCAGCATACTGTTTACATAAACACTGTTTATTGTAGGGCACCGTTCATATAGAATCTGTTTTCAGCAGTATACTGTTTACATAAACACTGTTTACTGTAGAGCACCGTTTATATAGAATCTGTTTACATCAATATCATTTGTACATAAACACTGTTTACTGTACAGCACCGTTTATATAGAATCTGTTTGCAGCAATAGAATGTGTACATAAACACTGTTTACTGTAGGGCCCTCTTTATGTAGAATCTGTTTCCAGCAGTATACTGTTTACATAAACACTGTTTACTGCAGGGCACCGTTTACATAGAATCTGTTTCCAGCAGTATACTGTTTACATAAACACTGTTTGCTGTAGGGCACCATTTATATTGAATCTGTTTCCAGCAGTATAGCGTTTACATTATCACTGTTTACTTTAGAGCACCGTTTATATAGAATCTGTTTCCAGCAGTATACGGGTTACATAAAAACTGTTTACCGTGGGGCACCATTTATATAGAATCTGTTTCCAGCAGTACCGTTTACATAAACACTGTTTACTGCAGAGTACCGTTTATACAGAATCTGTTGCCAGCAGTATACCGTTTACATAAACACTCTTTGCTGTAGAGCGCCGTTTGTATAGAATCTGTTTCCAGCAGTATACCGTTTACATAAACACTGTTTACTGCAGAGTACCGTTTATACAGAATCTGTTTCCAGCAGTACACCGTTTACATAAACACTGTTTGCTGTAGGGCACCGTTTATTTAGAATCTGTTTCCAGCAGTATACCGTTTACATAAACAAACTTTACTGTAGAGCACCGTTTATATAGAATTTGTTGACAGCAGTATACTGTTTATATAAACACTGTTTGCTGTAGAGCAGCGTTTATATAGAATCTGTTTCCAGCAAAATACTGTTTATATAAACACTTTTTACTGCAGATTACCATTTATATAGAATGTGTTTCCAGCAGTACACTGTTTACATAAACACTGTTTACTGTAGAGCACTGTTTATATAGAATCTGTTTCCAGCAGAATGCTGTTTAAATAAACAATGTTTACTGTAGATTACAGTTTATATAGAATCTGTTTCCAGCAGTATACTGTTTTCATAAACACTGTTTACAGTAGAGCACCGTTTATATAGAATCTGTTTGCAGCAGTATACTGTTTACATAAACACTTTTTGCAGTAGGGCACCGTTTACATAGAATCTGTTTCCAACAGTATAGCGTTGACATAAACACTGTATACTGTAGGGCACCGTTTATATAGAATCTGTTTCCAGCAGTATATCGTTTTCATGAACATTGTTTGCTGTAGGGCACCGTTTTCATAGAATCTGTTTCCAGCAGTATACTGTTTACATAAACTCTGCTTACTTTAGCGCACCGATTATATAGAATCTGTTTCCAGCTTGTACTGTTTACATCAACACTGTTTACTGTAGAGCACAGTTTATATACAATCTGCTTCCAGCAGTATACTGTTTACATAAACACTGTTTACTGTAGACCACCGTTTATATAGAATCTGTTTCCAGCAGTATGCTGTTTACAGATACACTGTTTACTGTAGGGCATCTTTGATATAGAATTTGTTTCCAGCAGTATACGGGTTACATAAAAACTGTTTACCGTGGGGCACCATTTATATAGAATCTGTTTCCAGCAGTATACCGTTTACATAAACACTGTTTACTGCAGAGCACCGTTTATACAGAATCTGTTGCCAGCAGTATACCGTTTAGATAAACACTCTTTGCTGTAGAGCGCCGTTTGTATAGAATCTGCTTCCAGCAGTATACTGTTTACATAAACACTGTTTACTGTAGGGCACCGTTTATATATAATCTGTTTCCAGCAGTATACTGTGTACATAATCACTGTTTGCTGTAGGGCACCGTTTCTCTAGAATCTGTTTCCAGCAGTGTACTGTTTCCATAAACATTATTTACTCTAGGGCACCGTTTATATGGAATCTGTTTCCAGCAGTATACCGTTTACATAAGCACTGTTTACTGTAGAGCACCGTTTATATAGAATCTGTTTCCAGCAGTATACTGTTTACATAAACACTGTTTACTGTAGGGCACCGTTTATATAGAATCCGTTTCCAGGTTATACTGTTTACATAAACACTGTTTACTGTAGAGCACCGTTTTTATACAATCTGTTTCCAGCAGTATACTGTTTACATGAACACTGTTTACTGTAGGGCACCGTTTATATAGAATCTGTTTCCAGCAGTATACCATTTACATAAAGACTGTTTACTGCAGGGCACCGTTTATATAAAATCTGTTTCCAGCAGTATGCTATTTACATAAACACTGTTTGCTGTAGGGCACCGTGTATATAGAACCTGTTTCGAGCAGTATATCGTTTACCTAAACACTGTTTGCTGTAGGGCACCGTTTGTATAGAATCTGTTTCCCGCAGTATGCCGTTTACGTAAACACTGTTTATTGTAGGGCACCATTTATATATAATCTGTTTTCAGCAGTATGCTGTTTGCATAAACACTGTTTACGATAGGGCACCGTTTGTATAGAATCTGTTTCCAGCAGTATGCCGTTTGCATAAACACTGTTTACTGTAGGGCACAGTTTATATAGAATCCCTTTTCAGCAGTATACCGGTTACATAAACACTGTTTACCGTAGGGCAACGTTTATGTGGAATCTATTTCCAGCAGTAGACCGTTTAAATAAGCACTGTTTACTGCAGGGCACCGTTTATATAGAATCTGTTTCCAGCAGTATACCGTTTACATAAACACTGTTTACTGTAGGGCACCCTTTATGAAGAATCTGTTTCCAGCAGTATACCGGTTACATAAATATTGTTTACTGTGGTGCTTTATAAACATAGCCTCTTTTTCAGTAGTGCATGATTTAGATTAACACTGTTTACTGGAGAGTACTGTCTACATAGACTCTGTTTACAGCAGTGTGCTGTTTACATAAACACTGTTTACTGTAGGGCAAAATGTACATAGACTCTGTTTACAGCAGTGTACCGATTACCTAAACACTGTTAACTGTAGAGCACCGTTTATATAGAATCTGTTTCCAGAAGTAGACTGTTTACATAATCACTGTTTGCTGTAGGGCACCGTTTGTATAGAATCTATTTCCAGCAGTATACCGTTTACAGAAATACTGTAGAGCAGCGTTTATATAGAATATGTTTCCAGCAGAATATCGGTTACATAAACACTGTTTGATGGAGGGCACCGTTTGTATAGAATCTGTTTCCAGCATCATGCCGTTTGCATAAACACTGTTTCTTGTAGGGCACCGTTTATATATAATCTGTTTTCAGCAGTATACCGTTTGCATAAACACTGTATACTGTAGGGCAACGTTTATATATAATCTCTTTCCAGCAGTATACCGTTTACATAAACACTGTTTACTGTAGAGCACCGTTTTTATAGATTCAGATTCCAGCAGTATACTGTTTACATAAACAATGTTTACTGTGCAGCCCCGTTTATTTAGAATCTGTTTCTAGCAGTATACTGTTTACATAAACAAAGTTTACTGTACAGCACCATTTATATAGCATTTGTTTCCAGCATTTTACTGTTTACATAAACACTCTCTACTGTAGAGCACCGTTTATGTAGAATCTGTCTCCAGCAGTATACTGTTTACATAAACACTGTTTACTTTAGGGCACAGTTTATATATAATCTGTTTTCAGCAGTATACCGTTTAAATAAGCACTGTTTACTGCAGGGCACCGTTATATAGAATCTGTTTCCAGCAGTATACCGTTTGCATAAACACTGTTTACTGTAGGGCACAGTTTACATAGAATCTGTTTTCAGCAGTATACCGTTTGCATAATCACTGTTTACTGAAGGGCACCGTTTATATAGAATTTGTTTCCAGCAGTGTACTGTTTACATAAACACTGTTTACTGTAGAGCACCGCTAATATAGAATCTTTTTCCAGCAGTATACTGTTTACATAAACACTGTTTACTGTAGGGCACAGTTTATATAGAATCTGGTTCCAGCAGTATACCGTTTAAATAAGCACTGTTTACTGCAGGGCACCGTTTATATAGAATATGTTTCCAGCAGTATGCCGTTTGCATAAACACTGTTTACTGTAGGGCACAGTTTATATATAATCTCTTTTCAGCAGTATACCGGTAACATAAACACTGTTTACTGTAGGGCAACGTTTATATGGAATATATTTCCAGCAGTAGACCGTTTAAATAAGCACTGTTTACTGCAGGGCACCGTTTATATAGAATCTGTTTCCAGCAGTGTACCGTTTACATAAACACTGTATACTGTAGGGCACCCTTTATGAAGAATCTGTTTCCAGCAGTATACCGGTTACATAAACATTGCTTACTGTGGTGCTATATACACATAGCCTCTTTTTACAGTAGTGCATGATTTAGATTAACACTGTTTACTGGAGAGTACTGTTTACATAGACTCTGTTTACAGCAGTGTACTGTTTACATAAACACTGCTTACTGTAGGGCAAAATGTACATAGACTCTGTTTACAGCAGTGTACCGTTTACCTAAACACTGTTTACTGTAGAACACCGTTTATATAGAATTTGTTTCCAGCAGTAGACTTTTTAGAAAAACACTGTTTACTGTAGGGCACCGTTTATATAGAATCTGTTTCCAGCAGTGTACCATTTAAATAAGCACTGTTTACTGCAGGGCACCGTTTATATAGAATCTATTTCAAGCAGTATGCCGTTTGCATAAACACTGTTTACTGTAGGGCACAGTTTATATAGAATCTGTTTTCAGCAGTATACCGGTTACATAAACACTGTATACTGTATGGCAACGTTTATATGGAATCTATTTCCAGCAGTAGACCGTTTAAATAAGCACTGTTTACTGCAGGGCACCGTTTATATAGAATCTGTTTCCAGCAGTATACCGTTTACATAAACACTGTTGACTGTCGGGCACCCTCTCTGAAGAATCTGTTTCCAGCAGTATACCGGTTACATAAACATTGTTTACTGTGGTGCTATATAAACATAGCCTCTGTTTACAGTAGTGCATGATTTAGATTAACACTGCTTACTGGAGAGTACTGTTTACATAGACTCTGTTTACAGCAGTGTACGGTTTACATAAACTCTGTTCACTGTTGGGCAAAATGTACATAGACTCTGTTTACAGCAGTGTACCGTTTACATAAACACTATTTACTGTAGAGCACCGTTTATATAGAATCTGTTTCCAGCAGTTTACCTTTACATAAACACTGTATACTGTAGGGCACCATTTATATAGAATCTGTATTGCAGCAGTATATCGTTTGCATAAACACAGTTTGCTTTAGGGCACCGTTTGTATAGAATCTGGTTCCAGCACTATACTGTTTACATAAATACTGTTTACTGTAGGGCACCGTTTGTATAGCATCTGTTTACAGCAGGAGCCTGTTTACATAAACACTGTATACTGAGGAGCACCGTTTATATAGAAGCTGTTTCCAGCAGTATACTGTTTACATAAACACTATTTACTGTAGGGCACCGTTTATATAGAGTCTGTGTCCAGCAGTATACTGTTTACCTAAACACTGTTTATTGTAGGACACCGTTTATATAGAATCTGTTTCCAGCAGTATACTGTTTACATTCACACAGTTTACTGCAGAGCACCGTTTATAAAGAATCTGTTTTCAGCAGTTTACTGTTACATAAACACTGTTTACTTTAGGGCACAGTTTATATATAATCTGTTTTCAGCAGTATACCGTTTACATAATCACTGATTACTGAAGGGCACCGTTTATATAGAATTTGTTTCCAGCAGTGTACTGTTTACATAAACACTGTTTACTGTAGAGCACCGCTAATATAGAATCTTTTTCCAGCAGTATACTGTTTACATAAACACTATTTACTGTAGGGCACCGTTTATATAGAGTCTGTGTCCAGCAGTATACTGTTTACCTAAACACTGTTTATTGTAGGACGCCGTTTATATAGAATCTGTTTCCAGCAGTACACTGTGTACATAAACACTGTTTGCAGTAGGGCACCGTTTATATAGTGTTTGTTTCCAGCAGAATACGATTTACATAAACACTGTTTATCGTAGGGCACAGTGTATATAGAATCTGTTTCCAGAAGTATACTGTTTACATAAACAATGTTTACTGTACAGCCCCGTTTATTTAGAATCTGTTTCCAGCAGTATACTGTTTACATAAACAATGTTTACTGTACAGCACCGTTTATATAGAATCTGTTTAGAGCAGTACACTGTTTACTTATACACTGGTTACTCTCGGGCACAGATTATATGGAATCTGTTTCCAGCAGTATACTGTTTACATTCACACAGTTTACTGCAGAGCACCGTTTATAAATAATCTGTTTTCAGCAGTTTACTGTTACATAAACATTGTTTACTGTACAGCACCGTTTATGTAGAATCTGTCTCCAGCAGTATACTGTTTACATAAACACTGTTTACTTTAGGGCACAGTTTATATATAATCTGTTTTCAGCAGTATACCGTTTACATAATCACTGTTTACTGAAGGGCACCGTTTATATAGAATTTGTTTCCAGCAGTGTACTGTTTACATAAACACTGTTTACTGTAGAGCACCGCTAATATAGAATCTTTTTCCAGCAGTATACTGTTTACATAAACACTGTTTACTGTAGGGCACAGTTTATATAGAATCTGGTTCCAGCAGTATACCGTTTAAATAAGCACTGTTTACTGCAGGGCACCGTTTATATAGAATATGTTTCCAGCAGTATGCCGTTTGCATAAACACTGTTTACTGTAGGGCACAGTTTATATATAATCTCTTTTCAGCAGTATACCGGTTACATAAACACTGTTTACTGTAGGGCAACGTTTATATGGAATATATTTCCAGCAGTAGACCGTTTAAATAAGCACTGTTTACTGCAGGGCACCGTTTATATAGAATCTGTTTCCAGCAGTGTACCGTTTACATAAACACTGTATACTGTAGGGCACCCTTTATGAAGAATCTGTTTCCAGCAGTATACCGGTTACATAAACATTGCTTACTGTGGTGCTATATACACATAGCCTCTTTTTACAGTAGTGCATGATTTAGATTAACACTGTTTACTGGAGAGTACTGTTTACACAGACTCTGTTTACAGCAGTGTACTGTTTACATAAACACTGCTTACTGTAGGGCAAAATGTACATAGACTCTGTTTACAGCAGTGTACCGTTTACCTAAACACTGTTTACTGTAGAACACCGTTTATATAGAATTTGTTTCCAGCAGTAGACTTTTTAGAAAAACACTGTTTACTGTAGGGCACCGTTTATATAGAATCTGTTTCTAGCAGTGTACCGTTTAAATATGCACTGTTTACTGCAGGGCACCGTTTATATAGAATCTATTTCCAGCAGTATGCCGTTTGCATAAACACTGTTTACTGTAGGGCACAGTTTATATAGAATCTGTTTTCAGCAGTATACCGGTTACATAAACACTGTATACTGTATGGCAACGTTTATATGGAATCTATTTCCAGCAGTAGACCGTTTAAATAAGCACTGTTTACTGCAGGGCACCGTTTATATAGAATCTGTTTCCAGCAGTATACCGTTTACATAAACACTGTTGACTGTCGGGCACCCTCTCTGAAGAATCTGTTTCCAGCAGTATACCGGTTACATAAACATTGTTTACTGTGGTGCTATATAAACATAGCCTCTGTTTACAGTAGTGCATGATTTAGATTAATAGTGTTTACTGGAGAGTACTGTTTACATAGACTCTGTTTACAGCAGTGCACGGTTTACATAAACTCTGTTTACTGTCGGGCAAAATGTACATAGATTCTGTTTACAGCAGTGTACCGTTTACAGAAACATTGTTTACTGTAGAGCACCGTTTATATAGAATCTGTTTCCAGCAGTAGACTGTTTACATAAACACTGTTTACTGTAGGGCACCGTTTATATCGAATCTGTTTCCACAGTATACTGTTTACATAAACACTGTTTATTGTAGAGCACCGTTTATATCCAATCTGTTTCCAGCAGTATGCTGTTTACATAAATACTGTTTGCTGTAGGGCACAATTTATATAGAATCTGTTTCCAGCAGTATACTGTTTACATAAACACTGTTTACTGTAGAGTACCGTTTATGTAGAATCTGTCTCCAGCAGTATACTGTTTACATAAACACTGTTTAGTTTAGGGCACAGTTTATATATAATCTGTTTTCAGCAGTATACCGTTAAAATAAGCACTGTTTACTGCAGGGCACAGTTTATATAGAATCTGTTTTCAGCAGTATACCGTTTACATAAACTCTGCTTACTGTAGACCACCGTTTATATAGAATCTGTTTCCAGCAGTGTACTGTTTACATAAACACTGTTTACTGTAGAGCACCGTTTATATATAATCTATTTCTAGCAGTATACTGTTTACATAAACACTGTTTACTGTATGGCACAATTTATATAGAATCTGTTTGCAGCAGTATAACGTTTAAATAAGCACTGTTTACTGCAGTGCACCGTTTATATAGAATCTGTTACCAGCAGTATACCGTTTACATAAACACTGTTGACTGTATGGCACCCTTGATGAAGAATCTATTTACAGCAGTATACCGGTTACATAAACATTGTTTACTGTGGTGCTATATAGACATAGCCTCTGTTTACAGTAGTGCATGATTTAGATTAATACTGTTTACTGGAGAGTACTGTTTACATAGACTCTGTTTACAGCAGTGTACGGTTTACATAAACTCTGTTTACTGTAGGGCAAAATGTACATAGATTCTGTTTACAGCAGTGTACCGTTTACAAAAACATTGTTACTGTAGAGCACCGTTTATATAGATTCTGTTTCCAGCAGTAGACTGTTTACATAAACACTGTTTACTGTAGGGCACCGTTTATATAGAATCTGTTTCCACAGTATACTGTTTACATAAACACTGTTTATTGTAGAGCACCGTTTATATCCAATCTGTTTCCAGCAGTAGACTGTTTACATAAACACTGTTTACTGTAGGGCAAAATGTACATAGACTCTTTTTACAGCAGTGTAGCGTTTACCTAAACACTGTTTACTGTAGAGCACCGTTTACATAGAATCTGTTTCCAGCAGTAGACTGTTTAGAAAAACACTCTTTACTGTAGGGCACCGTTTATATAGAATCTGTTTCCAGCAGTAAACCTTTTAAATAAGCACTGTTTACTGCAGGGCACCTTGTATATAGAATCTGTTTCCAGCAGTATGCCGTTTACATAAACACTGCATACTGTAGGGCACCCTTTATGAAGAATCTGTTTCCAGCAGTATACCGGTTACATAAACATTGTTTACTGTGGTGCTATATAAACATAGCCTCTGTTTACAGTAGTGCATGATTTAGATTAACACTGTTTACTGGAGAGTACTGTTTACATAGACTCTGTTTACAGCAGTGTACGGTTTACATAAACTCTATTTACTGTAGGGCAAAATGTACATAGACTCTGTTTACAGCAGTGTACCGTTTACATAAACACTGTTTACTGTAGAGCACCGTTTATATAGAATCTGTTTCCAGTATTAGACTGTTTACATAAACACTGTTTACTGTCGGGCACAGTTTATATAGAATATGTTTCCACAGTATACTGTTTACATAAATACTGTTTGCTGTAGGACACAGTTTATATAGAATCTGTTTCCAGCAGTATACCGTTTACATAAACACTGTATACTGTAGGGCGCCGTTTATATAGAATCTGTTTGCAGCAGTATATCGTTTACCTAAACACTGTTTGCTGTAGGGCACCGTTTGTATAGAATCTGTTTCCCGCAGTATGCCGTTTACGTAAACACTGTTTATTGTAGGGCACCATTTATATATAATCTGTTTCCAGCAGTATGCCGTTTGCATAAACACTGTTTACTGTAGGGCACAGTTTATATAGAATCCCTTTTCAGCAGTATACCGGTTACATAAACACTGTTTACCGTAGGGCAACGTTTATGTGGAATCTATTTCCAGCAGTAGACCGTTTAAATAAGCACTGTTTCCTGCAGGGCACCGTTTATATAGAATCTGTTTCCAGCAGTATACCGTTTACATAAACACTGTTTACTGTAGGGCACCCTTTATGAAGAATCTGTTTCCAGCAGTATACCGGTTACATAAATATTGTTTACTGTGGTGCTTTATAAACATAGCCTCTTTTTCAGTAGTGCATGATTTATATTAACACTGTTTACTGGAGAGTACTGTTTACATAGACTCTGTTTACAGCAGTGTGCTGTTTACATAAACACTGTTTACTGTAGGGCAAAATGTACATAGACTCTGTTTACAGCAGTGTACCGATTACCTAAACACTGTTAACTGTAGAGCACCGTTTATATAGAATCTGTTTCCAGAAGTAGACTGTTTACATAATCACTGTTTGCTGTAGGGCACCGTTTGTATAGAATCTATTTCCAGCAGTATACCGTTTACAGAAATACTGTAGGGCAGCGTTTATATAGAATATGTTTCCAGCAGAATATCGGTTACATAAACACTGTTTGATGGAGGGCACCGTTTGTATAGAATCTGTTTCCAGCATCATGCCGTTTGCATAAACACTGTTTCTTGTAGGGCACCGTTTATATATAATCTGTTTTCAGCAGTATACCGTTTGCATAAACACTGTATACTGTAGGGCAACGTTTATATATAATCTCTTTCCAGCAGTATACCGTTTACATAAACACTGTTTACTGTAGAGCACCGTTTATATAGATTCTGATTCCAGCAGTATACCGTTTACATAAACAATGTTTACTGTGCAGCCCCGTTTATTTAGAATCTGTTTCCAGCAGTATACTGTTTACATAAACAAAGTTTACTGTACAGCATCATTTATATAGCATTTGTTTCCAGCATTTTACTGTTTACATAAACACTCTCTACTGTAGAGCACCGTTTATGTAGAATCTGTCTCCAGCAGTATACTGTTTACATAAACACTGTTTACTTTAGGGCACAGTTTATATATAATCTGTTTTCAGCAGTATACCGTTTAAATAAGCACTGTTTACTGCAGGGCACCGTTATATAGAATCTGTTTCCAGCAGTATACCGTTTGCATAAACACTGTTTACTGTAGGGCACAGTTTACATAGAATCTGTTTTCAGCAGTATACCGTTTACATAATCACTGTTTACTGAAGGGCACCGTTTATATAGAATTTGTTTCCAGCAGTGTACTGTTTACATAAACACTGTTTACTGTAGAGCACCGCTAATATAGAATCTTTTTCCAGCAGTATACTGTTTACATAAACACTGTTTACTGTAGGGCACAGTTTATATAGAATCTGGTTCTAGCAGTATACCGTTTAAATAAGCACTGTTTACTGCAGGGCACCGTTTATATAGAATATGTTTCCAGCAGTATGCCGTTTGCATAAACACTGTTTACTGTAGGGCACAGTTTATATATAATCTCTTTTCAGCAGTATACCGGTTACATAAACACTGTTTACTGTAGGGCAACGTTTATATGGAATATATTTCCAGCAGTAGACCGTTTAAATAAGCACTGTTTACTGCAGCGCACCGTTTATATAGAATCTGTTTCCAGCAGTGTACCGTTTACATAAACACTGTATACTGTAGGGCACCCTTTATGAAGAATCTGTTTCCAGCAGTATACCGGTTACATAAACATTGCTTACTGTGGTGCTATATACACATAGCCTCTTTTTACAGTAGTGCATGATTTAGATTAACACTGTTTACTGGAGAGTACTGTTTACACAGACTCTGTTTACAGCAGTGTACTGTTTACATAAACACTGCTTACTGTAGGGCAAAATGTACATAGACTCTGTTTACAGCAGTGTACCGTTTACCTAAACACTGTTTACTGTAGAACACCGTTTATATAGAATTTGTTTCCAGCAGTAGACTTTTTAGAAAAACACTGTTTACTGTAGGGCACCGTTTATATAGAATCTGTTTCCAGCAGTGTACCATTTAAATAAGCACTGTTTACTGCAGGGCACCGTTTATATAGAATCTATTTCCAGCAGTATGCCGTTTGCATAAACACTGTTTACTGTAGGGCACAGTTTATATAGAATCTGTTTTCAGCAGTATACCGGTTACATAAACACTGTATACTGTATGGCAACGTTTATATGGAATCTATTTCCAGCAGTAGACCGTTTAAATAAGCACTGTTTACTGCAGGGCACCGTTTATATAGAATCTGTTTCCAGCAGTATACCGTTTACATAAACACTGTTGACTGTCGGGCACCCTCTCTGAAGAATCTGTTTCCAGCAGTATACCGGTTACATAAACATTGTTTACTGTGGCGCTATATAAACATAGCCTCTGTTTACAGTAGTGCATGATTTAGATTAACACTGCTTACTGGAGAGTACTGTTTACATAGACTCTGTTTACAGCAGTGTACGGTTTACATAAACTCTGTTCACTGTTGGGCAAAATGTACATAGACTCTGTTTACAGCAGTGTACCGTTTACATAAACACTGTTTACTGTAGAGCACCGTTTATATAGAATCTGTTTCCAGCAGTATACCTTTACATAAACACTGTATACTGTACGGCACCATTTATATAGAATCTGTATTGCAGCAGTATATCGTTTGCATAAACACAGTTTGCTTTAGGGCACCGTTTGTATAGAATCTGGTTCCAGCACTATACTGTTTACATAAATACTGTTTACTGTAGGGCACCGTTTGTATAGCATCTGTTTACAGCAGGAGCCTGTTTACATAAACACTGTATACTGAGGAGCACCGTTTATATAGAATCTGTTTCCAGCAGTATACTGTTGACATAAACACTATTTACTGTAGGGCACCGTTTATATAGAGTCTGTGTCCAGCAGTATACTGTTTACATTCACACAGTTTACTGCAGAGCACCGTTTATAAAGAATCTGTTTTCAGCAGTTTACTGTTACATAAACACTGTTTACTTTAGGGCACAGTTTATATACAATCTGTTTTCAGCAGTATACCGTTTACATAATCACTGTTTACTGAAGGGCACCGTTTATATAGAATTTGTTTCCAGCCGTGTACTGTTTACATAAACACTGTTTACTGTAGAGCACCGCTAATATAGAATCTTTTTCCAGCAGTATACTGTTTACAGAAACACTATTTACTGTAGGGCACCGTTTATATAGAGTCTGTGTCCAGCAGTATACTGTTTACCGAAACACTGTTTATTGTAGGACACCGTTTATATAGAATCTGTTTCCAGCAGTACACTGTGTACATAAACACTGTTTGCAGTAGGGCACCGTTTATATAGTGTTTGTTTCCAGCAGAATACGATTTACATAAACACTGTTTATCGTAGGGCACCGTTTATATAGAATCTGTTTCCAGAAGTATACTGTTTACATAAACAATGTTTACTGTACAGCCCCGTTTATTTAGAATCTGTTTCCAGCAGTATACTGTTTACATAAACAATGTTTACTGTACAGCACCGTTTATATAGAATCTGTTTAGAGTAGTACACTGTTTACTTATACACTGGTTACTCTCGGGCACAGATTATATGGAATCTGTTTCCAGCAGTATACTGTTTACATTCACACAGTTTACTGCAGAGCACCGTTTATAAAGAATCTGTTTTCAGCAGTTTACTGTTACATAAACACTGTTTACTGTACAGCACCGTTTATGTAGAATCTGTCTCCAGCAGTATACTGTTTACATAAACACTGTTTACTTTAGGGCACAGTTTATATATAATCTGTTTTCAGCAGTATACCGTTTACATAATCACTGTTTACTGAAGGGCACCGTTTATATAGAATTTGTTTCCAGCAGTGTACTGTTTACATAAACACTGTTTACTGTAGAGCACCGCTAATATAGAATCTTTTTCCAGCAGTATACTGTTTACATAAACACTGTTTAATGTAGGGCACAGTTTATATGGAATCTGGTTCCAGCAGTATACCGTTTAAATAAGCACTGTTTACTGCAGGGCACCGTTTATATAGAATATGTTTCCAGCAGTATGCCGTTTGCATAAACACTGTTTACTGTAGGGCACAGTTTATATATAATCTCTTTTCAGCAGTATACCGGTTACATAAACACTGTTTACTGTAGGGCAACGTTTATATGGAATATATTTCCAGCAGTAGACCGTTTAAATAAGCACTGTTTACTGCAGGGCACCGTTTATATAGAATCTGTTTCCAGCAGTGTACAGTTTACATAAACACTGTATACTGTAGGGCACCCTTTATGAAGAATCTGTTTCCAGCAGTATACCGGTTACATAAACATTGCTTACTGTGGTGCTATATACACATAGCCTCTTTTTACAGTAGTGCATGATTTAGATTAACACTGTTTACTGGAGAGTACTGTTTACACAGACTCTGTTTACAGCAGTGTACTGTTTACATAAACACTGCTTACTGTAGGGCAAAATGTACATAGACTCTGTTTACAGCAGTGTACCGTTTACCTAAACACTGTTTACTGTAGAACACCGTTTATATAGAATTTGTTTCCAGCAGTAGACTTTTTAGAAAAACACTGTTTACTGTAGGGCACCGTTTATATAGAATCTGTTTCCAGCAGTGTACCACTTAAATAAGCACTGTTTACTGCAGGGCACCGTTTATATAGAATCTATTTCCAGCAGTATGCCGTTTGCATAAACACTGTTTACTGTAGGGCACAGTTTATATAGAATCTGTTTTCAGCAGTATACCGGTTACATAAACACTGTATACTGTATGGCAACGTTTATATGGAATCTATTTCCAGCAGTAGACCGTTTAAATAAGCACTGTTTACTGCAGGGCACCGTTTATATAGAATCTGTTTCCAGCAGTATACCGTTTACATAAACACTGTTGACTGTCGGGCACCCTCTCTGAAGAATCTGTTTCCAGTAGTATACCGGTTACATAAACATTGTTTACTGTGGTGCTATATAAACATAGCCTCTGTTTACAGTAGTGCATGATTTAGATTAACACTGTTTACTGGAGAGTACTGTTTACATAGACTCTGTTTACAGCAGTGTACTGTTTACATAAACTCTGTTCACTGTTGGGCAAAATGTACATAGACTCTGTTTACAGCAGTGTACCGTTTACATAAACACTGTTTACTGTAGAGCACCGTTTATATAGAATCTGTTTCCAGCAGTATACCTTTACATAAACACTGTATACTGTAGGGCACCATTTATATAGAATCTGTATTGCAGCAGTATATCGTTTGCATAAACACAGTTTGCTTTAGGGCACCGTTTGTATAGAATCTGGTTCCAGCACTATACTGTTTACATAAATACTGTTTACTGTAGGGCACCGTTTGTATAGCATCTGTTTCCAGCAGGAGCCTGTTTACATAAACACTGTATACTGAGGAGCACCGTTTATATAGAATCTGTTTCCAGCAGTATACTGTTTACATAAACACTATTTACTGTAGGGCACCGTTTATATAGAGTCTGTGTCCAGCAGTATACTGTTTACCTAAACACTGTTTATTGTAGGACACCGTTTATATAGAATCTGTTTCCAGCAGTACACTGTGTACATAAACACTGTTTGCAGTAGGGCACCGTTTATATAGTGTTTGTTTCCAGCAGAATACGATTTACATAAACACTGTTTATCGTAGGGCACCGTTTATATTGAATCTGTTTCCAGAAGTATACTGTTTACATAAACAATGTTTACTGTACAGCCCCGTTTATTTAGAATCTGTTTCCAGCAGTATACTGTTTACATAAACAATGTTTACTGTACAGCACCGTTTATATAGAATCTGTTTAGAGCAGTACACTGTTTACTTATACACTGGTTACTCTCGGGCACAGATTATATGGAATCTGTTTCCAGCAGTATACTGTTTACATTCACACAGTTTACTGCAGAGCACCGTTTATAAAGAATCTGTTTTCAGCAGTTTACTGTTACATAAACACTGTTTACTGTACAGCACCGTTTATATAGAATTTGTTTCCAGCAGTATACTGTTTCCATAAACACTGTTTACTGCAGGGCAGCATTTATATAGAATTTGTTTCCAGCAGTATACCGTTTCCATAAACAATGTTTACTGTACAGCCCCGCTTATTTAGAATGTTTCCAGCAGTATACTGTTTTCATAAACAATGTTTACTGTACAGCACCGTTTATATAGAATCTGTTTCCAGCAGTATACTGTTTACATAAACACTGTTTACTGGAGAGCACCGTTTATATAGAATCTGTTTCCAGCAGTATACTATTTACATAAATACTGTTTACTGTAGGGCACTGTTTGTATATAATCTTTTTCCAGCAGTATACTCTTTACATATACACTGTTTACTGTAGTGCACCGTTTATATAGAATCTTTTCCCTGCATATACTGTTTACATAAACACTGTTTACTATACAGCACCGTTTATATAGAATCTGTTTTCAGCAGTATGCTGTTTGCATAAACACTGTTTACTGTAGAGCACCGTTTATATAGATTCTGATTCCAGCAGTATACTGTTTACATAAACAATGTTTACTGTGCAGCCCCGTTTATTTAGAATCTGTTTCCACCAGTATACTGTGTACATAAACAAAGTTTACTGTACAGCACCATTTATATAGCATTTGTTTCCAGCATTTTACGGTTTACATAAACACTCTCTACTGTAGAGCACCGTTTATGTAGAATCTGTCTCCAGCAGTATACTGTTTACATAAACACTGTTTACTTGAGGGCACAGTTTATATATAATCTGTTTTCAGCAGTAAACCGTTTAAATAAGCACTGGTTACTGCAGGGCACCGTTATATAGAATCTGTTTCCAGCAGTATACCGTTTGCATAAACACTGTTTACTTTAGGGCACAGTTTATATATAATCTGTTTTCAGCAGTATACCGTTTACATAATCACTGTTTACTGTCGGGCACCGTTTATATAGAATCTGTTTCCAGCAGTATACTGTTTACATAAACATTGTTTACTGTAGGGCACAGTTTATATATAATCTCTTTTCAGCAGTATACCGGTTACATCAACACTGTTTACTGGAGGGCAACGTGTATATGGAATATATTTCCAGCAGTGGACCGTTTAAATAAGCACTGTTTACTGCAGGGCACCGTTTATATAGAATCTGTTTCCAGCAGTGTACCGTTTACATAAACACTGTTTACTGTAGGGCACCCTTTATGAAGAATCTGTTTCCAGCAGTATACCGGTTACATAAACATTGCTTACTGTGGTGCTATATAAACATAGCCTCTTTTTACAGTAGTGCATGATTTAGATTAACACTGTTTACTGGAGAGTACTGTTTACATAGACTCTGTTTACAGCAGTGTACTGTTTACATAAACACTGTTCACTGTAGGGCAAAATGTACATAGACTCTGTTTACAGCAGTGTACCGTTTACCTAAACACTGTTTAATGTAGAGCACCGTTTATATAGAATTTGTTTCCAGCAGTAGACTTTTTAGAAAAACACTGTTTACTGTAGGGCACCGTTTATATAGAATCTGTTTCTAGCAGTGTACCGTTTAAATAAGCACTGTTTACTGCAGGGCACCGTTTATATAGAATCTATTTCCAGCAGTATGCCGTTTGCATAAACACTGTTTACTGTAGGGCACAGTTTATATAGAATCTGTTTTCAGCAGTATACCGGTTACATAAACACTGTTTACTGTATGACAACGTATATATGGAATCTATTTCCAGCAGTAGACCGTTTAAATAAGCAGTGTTTACTGCAGGGCACCGTTTATATAGAATCTGTTTCCAGCAGTATACCGTTTACATAAACACTGTTGACTGTAGGGCACCCTCTCTGAAGAATCTGTTTCCAGCAGTATACCGGTTACATAAACATTGTTTACTGCGGTGCTATATAAACATAGCCTCTGTTTACAGTAGTGCACGATTTAGATTAACACTGCTTACTGGAAAGTACTGTTTACATAGACTCTGTTTACAGCAGTGTACGGTTTACATAAGCTCTGTTTACTGTTGGGCAAAATGTACATAGACTCTGTTTACAGCAGTGTACCGTTTACATAAACACTGTTTACTGTAGAGCACCGTTTATATAGAATCTGTTTCCAGCATTAGACTGTTTACATAAACACTGTTTACTGTAGGGCACCGTTTATATAGAATCTGTTTCCACAGTATACTGTTTACATAAACACTGTTTGCTGTAGGACACCGTTTATATAGAATCTGTTTCCAGCAGTATACCGTTTACATAAACAGTGTATACTGTAGGGCACCGTTTATATAGAATCTGTTTCCAGCAGTATATCGTTTACATAAACACAGTTTGCTTTAAGGCACCGTTTGTATAGAATCTGGTTCCAGCATACACTGTTTACATAAACACTGTTTACTGTACAGCACCGTTTATATAGAATCTGTTTCCAGCAATATACTGTTTACATAAACACTATTTACTGTAGGGCACCGTTTATATAGAGTGTTTCCAGCAGTATACTGCTTACATAAACACTGTTTGCTGTAGGGCACCGTTGATATAAAATCTGTTTCCAGCAGTATACTGTTTACATAAAAAACTGTTTACTGTAGGGCACCGTTTATATTGAGTCTGTGTCCAGCCGTATACTGTTTACCTAAACACTGTTTATTGTAGGACACCGTTTATATAGAATCTGTTTCCAGCAGTATACTGTGTACTTAAACACTGTTTGCTGTAGGGCACCGTTTATATAGTGTTTGTTTCCAGCAGAATACGATTTACATAAACACTGTTTATCGTAGGGCACCGTTTATATAGAATCTGTTTCCAGAAGTATACTGTTTACATAAACAATGTTTACTGTACAGCCCCGTTTATTTAGAATCTGTTTCCAGCAGTATACTGTTTACATAAACCATGTTTACTGTACAGCACCGTTTATATAGAATCTGTTTCGAGCAGTATACTGTTTACTTATACACTGGTTACTCTCGGGCACAGATTATATGGAATCTGTTTCCAGCAGTATACTGTTTACATTCACACAGTTTACTGCAGAACACCGTTTATAAATAATCTGTTTTCAGCAGTTTACTGTTACATAAACACTGTTTACTGTACAGCACCGTTTATATAGAATCTGTTTCCAGCAGTATACTGTTTACATAAACACTGTTTACTGTAGGGCAACATTTATATAGAATTTGTTTCCAGCAGTATACTGTTTCTATAAACAATGTTTTCTGTACAGCCCCGCTTATTTAGAATGTTTCCAGCAGTATACTGTTTCTATAAACAATGTTTTCTGTACAGCCCCGCTTATTTAGAATGTTTCCAGCAGTATAATGTTTACATAAACAATGTTTACTGTACAGCACCGTTTATATAGAATCTGTTTCCAGCAGTATACTGTTTACATAAAAACTGTTTACTGGAGAGCACCGTTTATATAGAATATGTTTCCAGCAGTATACTATTTACATAAATACTGTTTACTGTAGGGCACTGTTTGTATATAATCTGTTTCCAGCAGTACACTCTTTACATAAACACTGTTTACTGTAGTGCACCGTTTATATAGAATCTTTTTCCAGCATATACTGTTTACATTAACACTGTTTACTGTACAGCACCGTTTATATAGAATATGTTTCCAGCAGCAAACTGTTTACATAAACACTGTTTGCTGTAGGGCAGCGTATACTTGGAATCTGTTTCCAGCAGTATGTTGTTTGGATAAAAACTGTTTACTGTAGAGCACCGTTTATATAGAATCTGTTTCCAGCAGTATTCCGTTTACATAAACAATATTTACTGTAGGGCACCGGTTGTATAGAAACTGTTTCCAGCAGTAAACTGTTTACATAAACACTGTTTGCTGTATGGCACCGCTTATACAGAATCTGTTTCCAGCAGTAAACTGTTTACATACACACTGTTTACTGTAGGCCACCGTTTATATAGAATCTGCTCCAGCAGTATACCATTTACATAACCACAGTTTACTGTAGGCCACCGTTGATATAGAGTCTGTTTCCAGCAGCATGCTGTTTACAGAAACACTGTTTATTGTAGGGCACCGTTCATATAGAATCTGTTTTCAGCATTTTACTGTTTACATAAACACTGTTTGCTGTAGGGCAATCTTTATATAGAGTTTGTTTCCAGCAGTATACCACTTACACGAACACTGTTTATCGTAGGGTACCGTTTATATAGAATATGTTTCCAGAAGTATACCATTTACATAAACACTGTTGACTGTAGGGCACCGTTTATATAGTATATGTTTTCAGCAGTACACTGTTTACATAAACACTGTTTGCTGTAGGGCACCCTTTATATAGAGTTTGTTTCCAGCAGTATACCACTTACAGGAACACTGTTTATCGTAGGGCACCGTTTATATAGAATCTGTTTCCAGAAGTATACTGTTTACATAAACACTGTTTGCTGTAGGGCACCGTTTATACAGAATCTGTTTCCAGCAGTAAACTGTTTACATACACACTGTTTACTGTAGGCCACCGTTTATATAGAATCTGTTCCAGCAGTATACCATTTACATAAACACAGTTTACTGTAGGGCACCGTTGATATAGAGTCTGTTTCCAGCAGCATACTGTTTACATAAACACTGTTTATTGTAGGGCACCGTTCATATAGAATCTGTTTTCAGCAGTATACTGTTTACATAAACACTGTTTACTGTAGAGCACCGTTTATATAGAATCTGTTTACATCAATATCATTTGTACATAAACACTGTTTACTGTACAGCACCGTTTATATAGAATCTGTTTGCAGCAATATAATGTGTACATAAACACTGTTTACTGTTGGGCCCTCTTTATGTAGAATCTGTTTCCAGCAGTATACTGTTTACATAAACACTGTTTACTGCAGGCACCGTTTACATAGAATCTGTTTCCAGCAGTATACTGTTTACATAAACACTGTTTGCTGTAGGGCACCATTTATATTGAATCTGTTTCCAGCAGTATAGCGTTTACATTATCACTGTTTACTTTAGAGCACCGTTTATATAGAATCTGTTTCCAGCAGTATACGGGTTACATAAAAACTGTTTACCGTGGGGCACCATTTATATAGAATCTGTTTCCAGCAGTACCGTTTACATAAACACTGTTTACTGCAGAGCACCGTTTATACAGAATCTGTTGCCAGCAGTATACCGTTTACATAAACACTCTTTGCTGTAGAGCGCCGTTTGTATAGAATCTGTTTCCAGCAGTATACCGTTTACATAAACACTGTTTACTGCAGAGTACCGTTTATACAGAATCTGTTTCCAGCAGTACACCGTTTACATAAACACTGTTTGCTGTAGGGCACCGTTTATTTAGAATCTGTTTCCAGCAGTATACCGTTTACATAAACAATCTTTACTGTAGAGCACCGTTTATGTAGAATGTGTTGACAGCAGTATACTGTTTATATAAACACTGTTTGCTGTAGAGCACCGTTTATATAGAATCTGTTTCCAGCAGAATACTGTTTATATAAACACTGTTTACTGCAGATTACCATTTATATAGAATGTGTTTCCAGCAGTACACTGTTTACATAAACACTGTTTACTGTAGAGCACTGTTTATATAGAATCTGTTTCCAGCAGAATGCTGTTTAAATAAACAATGTTTACTGTAGATTACCGTTTATATAGAATCTGTTTCCAGCAGTATACTGTTTTCATAAACACTGTTTACAGTAGAGCACCGTTTATATAGAATCTGTTTGCAGCAGTATACTGTTTACATAAACACTTTTTGCAGTAGGGCACCGTTTACATAGAATCTGTTTCCAACAGTATAGCGTTGACATAAACACTGTATACTGTAGGGCACCGTTTATATAGAATCTGTTTCCAGCAGTATATCGTTTTCATGAACATTGTTTGCTGTAGGGCACCGTTTTCATAGAATCTGTTTCCAGCCGTATACTGTTTACATAAACTCTGCTTACTTTAGCGCACCGTTTATATAGAATCTGTTTCCAGCTTGTACTGTTTACATCAACACTGTTTACTGTAGAGCACAGTTTATATACAATCTGCTTCCAGCAGTATACTGTTTACATAAACACTGTTTACTGTAGACCACCGTTTATATAGAATCTGTTTCCAGCAGTATGCTGTTTACAGATACACTGTTTACTGTAGGGCATCTTTGATATAGAATTTGTTTCCAGCAGTATACGGGTTACATAAAAACTGTTTACCGTGGGGCACCATTTATATAGAATCTGTTTCCAGCAGTATACCGTTTACATAAACACTGTTTACAGCAGAGCACCGTTTATACAGAATCTGTTGCCAGCAGTATACCGTTTAGATAAACACTCTTTGCTGTAGAGCGCCGTTTGTACAGAATCTGCTTCCAGCAGTATACTGTTTACATAAACACTGTTTACTGTAGGGCACCGTTTATATATAATCTGTTTCCAGCAGTATACTGTGTACATAAACACTGTTTGCTGTAGGGCACCGTTTCTCTAGAATCTGTTTCCAGCAGTGTACTGTTTCCATAAACATTGTTTACTCTAGGGCACCGTTGATATGGAATCTGTTTCCAGCAGTATACCGTTTACATAAGCACTGTTTACTGTAGAGCACCGTTTATATAGAATCTGTTTCCAGCAGTATACTGTTTACATAAACACTGTTTACTGTAGGGCACCGTTTATATAGAATCCGTTTCCAGGTTATACTGTTTACATAAACACTGTTTACTGTAGAGCACCGTTTTTATACAATCTGTTTCCAGCAGTATACTGTTTACATGAACACTGTTTACTGTAGGGCACCGTTTATATAGAATCTGTTTCCAGCAGTATACCATTTACATAAAGACTGTTTACTGCAGGGCACCGTTTATATAAAATCTGTTTCCAGCAGTATGCTATTTACATAAACACTGTTTGCTGTAGGGCACCGTGTATATAGAACCTGTTTCGAGCAGTATACTGTTTACATACACACTGTTTACTGTAGGGCACCGTTTATATAGAATCTGTTTCCAGCAGTCTACTGTTTACATAAACACAGTTTACTGTAGGGCACTGTTTACATTGATTCTGTTTACAGCAATGTACGGTTTACATAAACAATGTTTACTGTAGGGCACTGTTTACATAAACGTTGTTTGCAGCAGTGTACGATTTATATTAATACTGTTTACTGTAGGGCACTGTTTACAGGGACTCTGTTTACAGTAGTGTACGGTTTACATAAACAATGTTTACTGAACGGGCTATTAGCCTCGACCTTGTTAACAGCAGTGTATGTTTTACATTAACACTTTTTACTGTTGGGCTGTTTCCAGAGACTCTGTTTACAATAGTGTACGGTTTAGATAAACAATGTTTACTGTATAGCACTCTTTAAATAGACTCCGTTTACTGTAGGGCACTGTTGTAATACTGTTTGTATAGGGTACTTTTACATAGACTGTTTACAGTAATGTACGGTTCCCTTTCACTCTGTTTACTGTAGGGCACTGTTTACATAGACTCTGCTTACAGCAGTGTACATTTTACATCAACAATGTTTGCTTTCGGGCACTGTTTATGTACTTACTTTACAGCAGTGTACCGTTAACATAGTCACTGATTACTGTCCGACACTGTTTACATAGAGTCTGTGCAGAGCAAGGCAAGGGCAGCACGGTAGCATAGTGGTTAGCACAATTGCTTCACAGTTCCAGGGTCCCAGGTTCGATTCCCGGCTTGGGTCACTGTCTGTGCGGAGTCTGCACGTTCTCCCCGTGTCTGCGTGGGTTTCCTCCGGCTGCTCCGGTTTCCTCCCACAGTCCAAAGATGTGCAGGTTAGGTGGATTGGCCATGATAAATTGCCCTTAGTGTCCAAATTGCCCTTAGTGTTGGGTGGAGTTACTGGGTTATGGGGATGGGATAGGGTAGGGGTGTGGGGTTGGGTAGGGTGCTCTTTCCAAGAGCCGGTGCAGACTCGCTGGGCCAAATGGCCTCCTTCTGCACTGGAAATTCTATGATTCTATGATTCTAAGGTTTACTTAAAAACTGTTTACTGTAGGGCAATGTACGGTTTACATAAACACTGTTTATAATTGGGCAATCTCTTTACATTTACTGATTACAGCATTATGCAGCTCACATAAACGCGCTTTACAGTTTACACGGGCATTGTACACATTGACTCGTTTTACAGCAGTGTACGGTTTACGTAAAATGTTTACTACCGGACGCTGTGTACGTAGAGTATGTTTACAGCAGTGGTAAGGTTTACATAAACACTGTTGCTGTAGGGTACTGTTTACATAGACTGTTTACATCATTGCACGGTTTACAAGAACATTGTTTACTGCAGGGCACTCTTTACATAGACTCTGTTTACAGCAAGGCACGGTTTACAAAATCTCTGTTTACCGTAGGGCACTGTTTATTTAAACTGTTTACGGCGCTGTACAGTTTAAATAAACACTGCTTACTGCAGCGCAAAGTTTACATAGACTTTTTTTTACAGCCGTGTACGGTTTACATCAACACTGCTTACTATTGGGCGCTGTTTACATAGACTCTGTTTACAGCAGTGTACGGTTTCCATAAACATTGTTTGTTGTTCGGGACTGTTTACATAGACTCTGTTTACAGCAGTGTACGGTTTCCATAAACATTGTTTGTTGTTCGGGACAGTTTACATCGACTATGTTTACAACAGTGTACGGTTTACATAAACGCTGATTACTGAAGAGCACTGTTTGCATGGACTGTTTGCAGCATTGCACCGTTTACAAAAACACTTTTTGCTGTAGGGCGCTGTTTACACAGACTCTGTTTACAGCAGGGTACGGTTTACAGAATCACTGTTTACTGTAGGACACTGTTTACATAGACTCTGTTTACAGCAGGGAACGGTTTACATAAACACTGTTTACTGTAGGACACTGTTTACATAGATTCTGTTTACAGTAGTGTACGTTTTAGATAAACATTGTTTACGTCGGGCACTTTTAACATAGAGTCTGCAGAACGATACTTTTCATTGTACATCAGTACACGTGGCAATAAACAAATCCAATTTAATAAGGAGCTGTTGACATAGACTCTTTTTACTTTAGGGCACAGTTTACGTGGACTCTGTTTACTATCAGACACTGTTTACATAAACTCTGTTTACTATAGTGCACCCTTCTTATAGACCCTGTTTACTGTTGGGCACTGTTCCCTTCGTCTCTGTTTAGTGTAGGTTACTGTGTTAATAAACTGCCTTGACCGCAGGGCAGCGTTCACATAATCTCTGTTTAGTGTCGGTACTGTTTGCATATACTCTGTTTACTGCAGTGCACTGTTTAGATTGACTTCTCACTATCGGGGACTGTTCACATCGACTCTGTTTCCTGGTGGGCACTGTTTACATAGCCTATGTTTACTGTTCTGTACTGTTTGCAAAGATTGTGTACTGTAGTGCTCTGTTTACATCGATTCTGTTTACTATGGGCACTGTTTTGTATAGTCTCTGTTTACTGCAGTGCACTGTTTATATAGACTGCTGTAGGGCACGATTTACATCGATTGTTTACTCTTTTGACACGGTTTGCATAGGTTCTAGTTGCTGTTGGGAACTGTTTACATTGACTCTGTTTACTGTAGTGCACCGTTTACATAGACTTTGTTTACTGTTGGTCACTGTCTATATAGACTCTGTTTACTGTAGTGCTCCGTTTACATAGACTTTGTTTACTGCTTGTCACTGTCTACATAGACTCTGTTTACTGTAGTGCACTGTTCACATAGACTTTGTTTACTGTTGGTCACTATCTATATGGACTCTGTTTACTGTATGGCACTGTTTACATCGACTGTTTTAATGTGCAGTAAGAAGTCTTACAACACCAGGTTAAAGTCCAATAGCTCTGTTTCAAATCACTAGCTTTCGGAGCACTGTTCCTTCCTCAGGTGAATGAAAAGGTAGGTTCCAGAAACATATATATAGACAAAGTCAAATATGTAAGTTAATTGGTATGGGTCAGGGTTTAGAGAAATACAAAGTATATCATTGAGATCACCTGACCCACAACCTTTAATAGCTAGTGGTATGGGGAGCGCACGGCTCACTCTACAGATATGGTACAGCAGAAATGGACCAGTATTTTTTGAAACAACACATTATTTATTTTAGGAACTCAAGTTAACCGTTTTAAAACAAACAGTGAATATCTGAGCAAACATTAATTCAAAGATAACCCCCAAAGAATACAATACTAAGTACTCCTTTAAGCTGTCCTTTTAACATGCAAAAGACTTAACAAACATTTAAACAGGAGCACATTAGGTACACATTCACTACTGAGAACATTTATAATTCTGAATTCACCAAATGATCCAGAGATAGTCTTTGGATGGCAGAGATCAACAGGACAGCTCTTTGTTTAACTTCAGCTGCAGCTGATTGGAAAACCCAGACACGCCCAAGCTTTTTCTCAAAGTGAAACTAAAAAGCAGTAGCAGTGCTCAGCTCCACCCACACTTTGACATAACTGCAGTAACATAGCAGCTAACCACTTCTTAAAGCGACATTCTCATGACACCTCCCCCACAAAGAAAATAAACCATCAACTTCAAGATGGTTCGATTTTTCAGCTTTTCAACATCCTTTAAATAATGAACACAGTAAATATACTTTATCATTGCAAAGAACAACACCCACGAACAGGTATAAAAATATAGTCCTTTTTTTTTCTTTCTTCATACTCCAACTGAAATCTTTCTCGATTGACAGTCTCTTTGAACAAGGAGGTCTCTGCAAGATCAGTCCATTTCTCGACGCCTCGACATTTCTCTTTAAATTCAGATACTTTAGTTCAATCTGATCACTGAGTCCCTTGCAATTCTCCAACACAGGAGCATTGGTTAACACAGCTTTCAGGCTTTCAAATGCCTGTTGAAAGTCCGTTGTCCATTGACATTATCGAGGTTTCTTCAGAAAGTCCATGAGTGGCGGAATCATGCTAAAAGCTGTTGCACATATGTTCGATCAAATCCACTCATTCCAAAAATTGCATTATTTCCCTTCGTCTCGAGGGTATCGGAAACTCCTCAAGGAAGGTGATTTGGGCTTTTCCAAATTCACCTTTGGCTCGGTTTATCACCAAACCCGCCTCCTGAAGTCGGTCAAATGTTTTAAATGTTCTTTCCATGTCTGGCTAAAATTACCAGATCGTCGATGTATACCGCACAATCCAAGTAATCCTGAAACAACATCGTTAGTTAACCGTTGAAATGTGGCTGGGGCGATTTTCATGCCAAATAGCATAACTATTTGACCAGACGGTACCTGCCAGTAGCCTTTAAGTAAATCCAAATGGAAATAAAAGCGGACTGTCGCACTTTCTCAATGCAATCCTCCTAACGTGGGATAGGATAAGAGTCCGTTCTTGTAACTACATTAACCTTTCTATAGTCCACACACAACCGTTGGGTACCGTCTGGTTTCGCTAACATTACTATGGGTGAGCTCCATTGGCTGCAACCCACTTCAATTATGCCATTTGTAAGCATACTCTCAATTTCTTTGTTAACATGTGCCAATTTTAAAGGATGTATACATGGAAGTTGTTTGATTGCACAGCATTTCCCACATCTACATCATGTATAGCCAGTTTAGTACTTCCCAAATTATCTCCACAAACTTGCCCATATGATATCAATAACTCTTTCAGGTCAGTTCGTTTTTCCTCCGGAAGATAACTCAACAATTTATCCCAATTGCTAAGAAAATCCTCATTATCCTTTTTAATTTGAGATATGCCAAATTCAGTCATCTGGATTTGGTTCTTCACTTTGAGTTAGAATCATTAAAATCTCCTCCTTTTTCTCTCCTTCCCTTTCAAAGTACTTTTTCAGCATATTCACATTACACACTCGGCGAGTCTTACTTCTATCTGGTGTTCTTACCACATAATTCACCTCGCTTAATTTCCTTTCAATTTGATAAGGTCAACAAAACCTAGCTTTTAAAGGCTCACCTACCACTGGTAACGACACTAAAACGTTATCTCCATTGGCAAAACTACGAACTTTGGATTCCTTGTCCGCTACCCGTTTCATCACATTTTGTGCACCTTTTAAATGTTGTCTGGCCAATTTGCCTGCTCTATTTAATCGTTCCCTAAACTTTGACACGTAATCGAACAATGTAATTTCCGATTTCTCACTCACCAATTTTTCCTGAATCAATTTAACTGGTCCTCTTACCTCGTGACCAAAAATAAGTTCAACAGGACTAAATTTGGTTGACTCATTCGGTGCATCCCTAATTGCAAACAGTACGAATGGAATTCCTTTCTCCCAATCCTCTGGATAATCTTGTTAATAAGCCCTCAACATTGTCTTTAATGTCTGATGCCACCTTTCTAACGCAATGTGCGATTCTGGATGATACACAGTTGATTTAAATTGTTTTATTCCCAGGCTATCCATAAATTCTTTGAATAACTTTTGAGGTAAAATTTATCCTTGATCCGATTGTATTTCTGTGGGTAGTCCATATCTAGTAAAGAATTCATGTAATTCCTCCACAATACTTTTAACTGTAATATTACGTAATGGAAACCTAGTAGTCACATCCATTATAGTCAAAAGATATTGCTTCCCACGGTTTTTTTAGGAAGCGGCCCTACGCAATCAATTAGGACCCTTTTAAACGGAGCCTCAAATGCTGGAATGGATATTAAGGGCACTGGTTTTTATCACTGCTTGGGGTATGACTTGACATGTATGACTCGATTGACAACATTTAACTACATCGTTATGTAGTCCAAGCCAATAAAAATGTTTCTAGATTTTAGCTTGAGTTTTCCTTATCCCCAAATCACCTCCCACTGGTGCCTCATGTGAAACTCGCAATACCTCCTTTCTATACCTTACCGGCAATACTACTTGATGAACTGCTGCCCACTTTTCATCCGTCTGCATATGTAAAGGTCTCCATTTTCTCATCAATACATCACTTTTACGGTAATAACACTCTGGTATACACTCAGATTCCTCTTCCGTATATGCTTTCTGATACATCTGTTTCATTTTTATATCTTTCTGTTTTAACTCCGCCAATTTTCCTGAACTAAAAATTTCCGCCTTATCCTCCACCTGTTCGTGTTCTTTTTCAATCATCTGATCAAAAATCGTTTCTGATAATTGCACTTCAACTTCATCTTCATTCTTTGATTTATCATCTTGTCTTAACCTGTCACTTTGCGACCTTGTTACTACACAATCCGGAGAAATCCCAGGATATTCGCCCTTCAACACTTCAGTTGTCTGATTTTTCACTGGCTTATCAACCACAGTAGGCATTACTCCCACTTGCGATCCAGCTATATCATTACCGAAGATAAACTGTATTCCTGGGCAAGATCGTTTCTCTACTACTCCTACTACCACTTCACCACCCTTCACTAGACTTTCCAACCTTAACTTATATAATGGAACGCTACTCCTCTCACCCTGCATTCCACATATGATCACCTTTCTGGCAACATTCTTCCCAACCTACATAACTCCGCATCTCTTACCATTAAAGATTGACTAGCTCCCGTATCTCTTAAAATTGTGACTTATTTATCTGCTCCTCCTGATACACATGAGTAAACTTTTACCCACACAAGTAAATTCTTTAAGGAGATCTGGCACCTTCTTGAACAGTCTGTACAATCGTTTGCACCTTCTTGGCTTCTCTTGGGCTTTCCTTCACCATTCTAACAAACCCCACTGTCTTATCCTGTTTCATCACATCAGCCTTCCCAGTGCTTTTCTCCAACCACCGACACTGTGACTTTACATGGCCTAGTTAATTTGAGTGAAAACATTTGAAACGTTTCATTTCTTTTCTACCCTCCTGGATTTAAAAAGAAAATCTGAGGTACACTTTCCTTATTATCTCCCATCAGATCACCTTTACCTTTACCACTTGAGTATGTCTCATCTCCCCAGTTTCTATCGCTCACAGGCTGAAACTGATGTCGGAAACCAAGCTTTGATTTATGAACTAATTCATAATCATCTGCCATTTTTGCTGCTAATCTCGCAGTTTTAACACTCTGCTCTTCCACATGAGTTCTCACTCCACCAGGAATTGAATTTTTCAACTCCTTCAAAAGCATTATTTCTCAGAGAGCTTCATGCGTTTGGTCTATTTTCAAAGCCCTTATCCACCTATCAAAATGACTCTGTTTGAGCCTTTCAAACTCCATGTATGTTTGAGCAAATAATTTCCTTAAATTTCTAAACCTTAATCTGTAAGCTTCAGGCCCTAGTTCAAATGCACCTAAGATGGATTTTTTCACCTCCTCATACGACCCCGATACCTCCTCCGGTAGTGCTGCGAACACTTTACCAGCCCTATTTACCAGCTTTGTTTCAATCAGGAACGCACATGTCCTGTGGCCATTTCATTTGTTTAGCTACCTTCTCAAATGAAATGAAAAAGGCTTCTACCTCCTTCTCGTCAAACGTTGGCAATGCTTGGACATATTTAAATAGATCCCCACCACGCCTTCGACTATGACGCTCTTTCTCACTATCCTACTCAGTATCATCCAACTGAACGTTTCCCTTTACGTCTGCTAAATTTAAATGACTGTCATGTTTCATGGCCATTTTCTGAAGTTCAAACTTTCTCTCTTTATCTATTTCCCTTTATTTTTATTTTGGTTCTGCGAGAGCTATTCTTTCTTACCAATTTCTTCTCTCTCCTTTTCTTTTTCCTCTCTCTCACTTTCTCTTTCCGCACTCTCTCTTTCATATTCAAGCTGCTTTAATTCTTTCTCATGTTCCATTTGTTTAATTTGTAACTGAATTTTTGCCATTTCCAATGAGTCAAACTGTATCTCAGGCAACTTTAAATGCTTTTTCACCGCCATAAATACCTCATCTTTTCGCATTTTGTCAGATAATGTTAACTGCAATGTTTTTGCTAAATCTAACAGGCTGCTTTTAGTCTCTGTCCGTAAGGTACTGTGAGTGACCGTCTCCACCCCCAAAAACGTCTGAGCCTCTGAAAGAGCCATTGTCCACAACACCACCATCCCTTCCCACTTAAACGAAAATAGCACACCTGAAAATCAACCACAATATGCTCACCCCACGGTCTTTAAGTTCACTCAGCCAATCAATTAGATAGACTTTTATCCCGGATGAGCCCCCAATTGTTACGGGTCGTTGTTTAGAGAATCCCAAAGTGTATCATGGAGTTCACCTGACCCACAACTTTTAATAGATTGTGGTTTGGGGAGCACATTCTACAGCCCACAGTCATGCAACAGCAGAAGTGGCCCAGTATTTTTAAAAACAAAACAATGTTTATTCTATGAACTCAAGTTAACCTTTATGTTGTCATCACTAAAATAAGATGAATAAGGTAGCACCTATTTAATTTGTTTTGATTTGATTTATTGTCACAATAACCGAAGTACATTAAAAAGTATTTTCTGCTGCCAATGAGATGTACATAGTGGACAAAAATAATAATTGACAGAGTAGATTGACAAATGGTTCATCGACAAACAGTAATTGGTTACAATGCGGAACAAAGGGCCAAACAAAGCAAATACATGAGCAAGAGTAACATAGGGCGTCGGGAATAGTGCCTTACAGGGAGCAGATCAGTCCGAGGGGGAGTCGTTGAGGAGTCTAGCAGCTTTGGGCAACAAACTGTTCCTTCTTTACCTTCTGCCTGATGGAAGGGTCTGGAAGAAGGCAACGCCTATGTGGGAATGGTGTCCGCCGGCCTGAGGCATCGGGACGTATAGGCAGAATCAATGTGCGGGTGGCAAGCTTGTGTAATGCGTTGTGTCATGTGTTATTAATCTTAAATCAGATCTGTTTGTCCCAAAATATTCCTCCAACCCTTCTCCGCCCATGGAAATATCTTTCGACTCTTTCCCTGAAATAATGTTGTGGATTCAATTCTCCTAATTCCCTTTATATTTACCTATGTCTATTCTGTTAGGTATAAATTCAGGCTAAATCAGAGCTTTTGAGCGGTTATCTAGATTTTCGGGTTTGGAGTGTGTATACAGTCAAACATCCAAGTTTCAATTGGTGTATCTTGGAAAAGGTGGCAGCTATGATACGCAGAGTATCTCAGCTATGGTCGTTGTGTCAAAAGGCAGACAACACCTCTGCTCTGTCCACTAGCTTAATCATGACCGTCGTGTTATTTTTATTCGCTGCCTTGCTTCAACTCTGATCGTTCTGTCATTGGTCTGCTGGGCTGTTGCAGTGAAGTTCAATGCAACCTCGACAATGAGCTCATGATCGTCCAGACTCAGAAATCCACATATATCTGGACTTAATATTGAGTTCAACAGCTTTATCTCCTAACCTGTGTCTACATCTTGTTGTTTGTGTTTGATATTTTTTGACATTGTTGGCATGGTTTTCTTTCTTTCTCGCATCATGTTACAATCAGATCGGTTTCATATATTACTGGCCAGTGTTTCGAGATCACAAAAGTGTATCATGGAGTCCAACTGACCCACAACTTTCAAATAGATTGTAGTTATGACGAGCACAACGGCCCACTTTGGTGTGATGCAACATAAATCAAAAGTGCTTTTCAAACAAAACAATGTTTATCATATGAATCAAGTTAACATGTTATAAACACATAGTAAACATCTTGGCAACTATCAACTCAAAAACTCCCCCCAAAGAATACAGCACTCTATAAGTAACCCTTAATCATTCCCAGCAACATCCAAAAGACAAATACCCTCTTTAACAAAGACATCAAGTTTAAATTCTCTACTGAGAGCAGATATCACTTTGAAATTAGCAAGTAATCTGAAGACATTCTTTTCATGCAGAGGGAGCTCAAAATTACATCTTGTTTGGCTGGTTGCAGCTCCAACTCTGAAAGCGAAACTAAACACGCACTGTAGCAGCCAGCTCAAAAACGAAAGTAAAAGCAGACAGACAGCCCAGCTCCACCCAGACTCTGACATCACTGCATCTATTTGATAAACACCCATTTCTTAAAGGTACTCTCACATGACACATGTATCAATCAAAGTTCTTTAGACACAACATTTATTTCATTGCTACTGCCATGACCATTCCCTCTGTCTTTCTATCATGAAATATATTTCTCTTCCATCATTGTTTGTCTCCACACTCACACACACTCATCCTTTGCTCGCCCTGACCCGTCCTTCTTCCCCTGGTTTATTACTCTGACATTTTTATCATTCTTTCCTTATGATGGCAGGACATCCTGAACTGAAGCGTTAACTGGATTATCTCCACCGATGCTGCCTGGACTGTTGAACTTCTTAAGAATGTTTTCGTCCTCTGTCAGTTTTCAGTCTCCACAGCATTTGGTTTTGAAATTAATCTTTATGATTAGATCAGACCCATGCAGTGGAATAGGTCACTTTACCCGTCTGCATGTTGTCTACAACTTTAACCATTGTCCAGATAGTTTGAGGATTGCTGTGGGGTGGATGAGGGTGCAATTATATATTTAATTTGAATACTTTGTGTTTCGCTGATTCTGTTGTTTTTCGCCAGTTTGGCGCTTGCGGAATTGCATCAATAGACGTCCCACAACAGAGGTATGTATTTTTTCCATTTAGCGTTGTCAACAAGAATACAATGAGATGTTTTCTTTGTCCATTCTGCCATGTGGTTTGGACATCTCTGGAAAGGCCAGCATGACGTATCCATGATAATTGCATTGGATCTCAGTCTCTAACTCGGCCATTTCAGAGGGAAGGTAAGATTAAAGCAGAATTCTATGCATCTGCAGTCACATGTAGACCAGAACAGGAGGTAATTATCACTTTAAACACTAAATATAGGCAGACTTGCACAGCACACGGGCTGAATAGAGAATGTGTTTAAATCCACCAACCAGGCTAGTCAAGTTACAGGACAGCCAATAATAATCCCCCAACAATTTTATTCCCCCAAATTTGCGCCGCCCACATTGCCCCACCCCCCCCCCACCCCCCAATGAGCTGATAATCAGAATCTTCCTCGGTGATGGGACAAGCAACATCGACAGACCGAGTAGCCCAGAGAAGTCAGCAGAAGACCAAAAGTTAAAGAAAACTGATTGCCAAGAGTGATTTGAAAGTTTGCAACTGGCCCGAACAAGAAACAAGAAAAGATCCTTTTACCATTCTGTAAATGTAGTTATTCTCTTTTAACTTGAAAATAAAGTTAAGTTGAAATTGATAACCTGAAAGAGTGGTGATTATTATTTTCTTTATAAAGTTTTCTTTACTTCACTTAGCAAGCTGGACCCATGTGTAAGTTACTAAGTGGTAAGTAAGTAATATTATTCCTTGAAGATACGGGTTATACCGGGGATAACTTGAAAAAGCTAGTTTGACCCGAATGGTAAAGGTGTGTGTGTGATTCAGACATTCCCCACTAGGTGGAGATTGGTAAAGGTGTGTGTGTGATTCAGACATTCCCCACTAGACTCAGCTGATTGGTCATGGGGGAATGACACAGAAGCAGCTGGGTTTCTCCCCTGGTGGATACCTTCCTGACCGACCTTTTATACAACGGACTAAAGAGTCCCCCACCCCTCAGCGGGGTGTGAGAAGCGATTTGGAGGGTTGTTGGCGGTTAGGCGGGGTTCCGGGATGGCGCAGGTGAGTGGGCCTCGGTAATGCTGCCCTATTATTCTGAATGTTGGTGCTTAGGTCTTTTACGTTTTTTTATTGTCTGATAAAGAGAATTTCATGAACCTGGAAGTTTCAATAATTTAGGAAACATTAAAATAATGCTTGTGTCAGCGGATTTATTTCATTTGAGATCTTTTCTAGTCTTTTCCCCATTGTAGTTGGTGGCGTTCCTTCTCCTCTACCTCCTCCCGATTCCCAGGGGCCGCTGCAGTTCTCCTGAGGTGGTAGCTGCCCCTCCCAGAGTAACCTCTTGGCCTCGCATCGCTGGCCCCACCACCCACACACATACACACACAAAACTCAAAGTGGCCGGCGACCATCTCCAATGGTAACATAAATAGCCAACGACCCTGGTAATGCAGGATGACAAATCAGGGTGAACCTGGCTGGTGATGGGCAGTTTTACTGGCAGTGTGAGGAGAGAGGTGCCGTGTAGTTGTGGTTCCCTCACAGGATGTCATAAATTGAAGAATCGGACTAAAGGGAAATTTCAGCATATTCTTAAACTGCTGTCTGAACTGAGTCTGTGTCACGGCGTAAATCGCAGTGTTTGTGCAGCAACTCAAGAGCTGCAACATGAACCCCAATTCCATAACATAATAATCTACCCATACAGTGGTATACCCCAGATAATCCAGCCGGTTCCACATAGAAAAAAACATTAACATTGACCATAACAGGATGAAATTGGCCGAGATAATAAACAGTAACATGATTGATTTCCTCCGACTCTCCATCTCTGGGTCTCTGGGACTCTCCTCACTGCTGTGAGCCCGGAGTCTCCTGCGGGCCCTGCTGCTCAGGACAATGTGTCTGACGGTGAGAACATTGAGCAGTAGAATCAGGGCGAATGGAACACCCGGGGTTAGAATGTTGTGGAGGAACTCGATTGTTGTCCAGACAGGAGAGAACGCAACATCCCCTGGGACATGACAAAACCATGGCAGATTCGTCAACCGATACGCATCTGAGAACATAAAATACCAGAAAATGTTCTTCAAACAGCTCAGCACAGTCGTTGTACCCAGGACCACAGCCGCCGTTTTCTGGCTGCAATGTTTACTTTTCAGCTTCGGGCAACAAATGGCCACAAATCGATCAAAGGTGAAAGTGACGGTGAACCAGACAGAACAGTCAGTGGCTGCATAAAGCAGGACGGCGTGGATATTACACACGGGGATGGACCGCAGGAAATCAAACTGTTCATCAAAAACAATGGGAATGTGTCTCAATATTAGGTCGAGAATCACGACCAGTAGATCCCCCACTGCCATGGCCACCAGGTAACAAGTGACACATTTGGACAGTCCACAATTTTTTCTCTTCAGGATCATAATTGTGATGAGGTTCACTGTGAGGAAGGGAAGTAGACAATGAAATTATACATCTGGCTGGGGAAGGCGTTCCCAGTTTGATAGAGGTGGTGTTGACTAAGACAAACAGATATGCACAAATACACTCACACACAGATGCACAGAGGCACACATACAGACACGCAGACACAGATACACAAATGCACTGTCACAGACACAGAAATGCAAACTCACACACTCACAAAATCACAGAGACACAAATACAGACACTCACAGACACAGATACACAAATACAAACACTCACAGACACAGAGACACACATACAAACACAAACACACACACGTATGTTTGTACCCACAAATACATTCCACTGCACCCACCCACACACCCAAGAACATGCAAATACACCCACACCCACACCCTGGCATGCACTCACGTACCCACACACAAACACCAATGCACACAGAGCCGCACAGACACTCTAAAACTTACCCCCACACACACCTGCAAAATTAGTCCCCCAAACACAAAATGAACACACATATACTTAAGCACACAAAATCCAAACACACTCAGACATACTACATACGCATACACATACTCCCCCCAAACACACAGCCACTCCCACACACACAAACTCACTCATACACAAAGACCCCGACAGAAACACAAAGACACACATGCATACACATATACAGTCCCCCCACGCACACTCATACACACACTCTCATACACACCCACATATACACAGAGACCCTCTCACAGAGATCCCCACCGCACACTCACACACAGCAACACGAATATGCACACGCAGATGCACAAACACAAACCACCACACGCAAACCCACACATACAAATCCACCCAAACACACTCACACACATACCCACACACACAAAGACGGATACATACATACGTCCTCACACAAACACCCCCACACGCCCACATACACAGGCGCACACTCGTACCCTCACACACAAAAATGCACCCCCACAAAGACACCCAAACCAAGACGCGCACATACACACTCAGACACACTCAAATACGCACACATGCAAACCAACACACAACCTCACCCTCACACTCAAAGACGCTCACACAGGCACACATACACATACTCTCCCACTCACACATTTCCACAAACAGGCCCATAGCCACACACTCGCGCACACACACAAGAACACACGCACAACCTCACACGTTTACTTGCCTACACTCCACCAACTCACCCAAATAGGCGTACACCCTCCACGCACACACAGACCCATTCACACACACATCAGCCGCGCACACACAGAAGCTCACAAGCACACACGCACACCCAAACACGGACCCACACACAGAAACCCCCACACACCCTCTCACACACACATACACATGCTCATACCCACACGCACACACACTCAAATCCAACCACAGAAACAGACTTACTTTCACACTAAAACACACACCCACAGACACAAGTCCTCACACACACTGACCCTCTCTCACACACACGCAACCAAACACTTTCTCAAACACAGTCCACATATACCGCCCACCCACAAACACCTCCTCACACCCAAATACATAGGCACCCGTTCACACAAATCTACGCACATAAACACACACACAGCTACACAATCACCCACACACCTATACACACAGACACACATACATAGACACAACCAAATGCACACACAAACAGGCGCACACACCGGCACACACACTCTCTCACACTCACATATATACATACACTCACACGCCAACACACAAAGACACGCCCACACACCCACGCATACACCCACACATACACACTCTCAGCCGACATACACACCAACAAGCATATGCACAATAACAACCTCATGCACACCCAAATGCGTACACACAAACACCGAAACGCGCACACCAAAGAACATTCATAACCAAATGCCCAGTCACACGTACACATGAACACGTCCATACAGTCACCTGAACAACCACACAGACACAACCACATAAGCACACACACACCGACACCCACGCAAACATGCACACAGACACACAAACACCCACACAGACATACACACACATAAGCACACGCAAACACACACAGCCGCACACGCACCGCACATATATGCACTCACCCACACCCACATACGCAGACACAACCAGACACCCCCGTCACAGAAACATAGTCACAGACACGCACACACATACTCATCAAAACACACCCACACTCAAACACGAACCCACCCGCACCCGCCACCCACACCACACACAAAGAAGCAACGACGTCCACGCCACCGCCTCATACAACCACCCACACATCCAAACTCACACGCACACTAATATATACTGACACACACACTCAGCCACACACCTATAAACACACAATACACACGAGCACAGGCACACTCTCACACGCACACACCCACAGGCATATCTCCCAATTCACACAAACTCATAAACCTGCACACACATCCACCTTCACATCCAGACATACTCAAATGAACACACACATAGACACACTCACACTCACATATTCATCCGCACAATGACAACCGCGTGTACCATTTCAAATATGCAATGGAGAAATCACAAAGTTTCCTTGGCCAGCGCCTTCCAAGCCCACAACGAATACAGCTCGAAGGACAGGAGCAGCAGATACCTGGGGAACCCCACCACCTGAAGGTTCCCCTCCAAGTCACTCACCATGCTGACCTGGACATGTATCGCTGTTCCTTCACTATCGCTCGGTCAAAATCCTGGAACTCCCTCGCTAAAGCACATTGACTGCAACTACACCTCCGTGACTGCACCGGGCCATGTAGGCAGCTCGCCACTACCTTCTGAACGGCAACTAGGGGAGATCAGTGAATACTGGCATAGCCAGAGATACCCACACCGTCAATGAATAAAAGAACACTGAGTTGCAGACAGGCCGGAAAGGAATGTAGATCAGTTTGGCTGTAAGGAGAGTCTCCATCAGGTTGTGTGGCACCACCATCGCACTAAATAGGAGAGATTTCAAACAGATCGTGCATCTCAAATCTGGGCTTTGATCAGACGCTGTGGGTCATCAGCAGCAGCAGAACTGCAACAACCACAAACTGTAACCTCATGGCCGATCATATTTCCCACTCTCCCAATCACATCAATCCTGGGAATCCACCCTGCTTCAATTAGGAGTGCAGGGTAACATGCTCGGAGCAGTGACAGGCAGACCTGACAATGAGGGGCCAACCTGCTGAAGCGACAACGCAGGAGCGACACACTGAGCAGGACAAACAGAGATGTGAAATCCCGCAGATCAGATCTCAACTCAGCAGCCCTGTCACAGAGACCCCTGTGCCTTTATCCTTGGAACCATCGAATTCCTAAAGTACAGAAAAGGCCCATCAAGCCCGCGCCCACCCTCTGCAAAATAACGCTCCCCAGGCCTAGTTCCTCCCCCGCCTCCCCATCCCCATAACCTGGGCTGTAGATCCCGGGACACAAAGGGGCAATTCAGCATGTCCAATAAATCTAACGTGCACATCTTTGTGCTGTGGGAACAATCTGGAGCACCCGGAGGAATCCCACACAAGCACTGGGAGAAGGTACAAAACCCACACCGCAACCCAATGCCGGGATTGAAGCCGGAATCATGGCGCTGTGAGGCAGCCAGCCTACCTATTTAGGAGCCCTTTTCCTTGTTTTTAATGACACCGTTTTGTTGAACAAGGAGCCTCCGCAGTCTTGTTTCAAACCACCTCAGTTTTATGGTCACCATGGCTGAGACGGGCTTTAGGGTTTCGATGTAGAGATCATAAATTAAAGTGTGTCGCTAACGACTCCCCCTCATCCCGGCGTGAGGCTCAAGGTCGTGTTGAAGGAGGTGACACCGTTCTGTAACCACCTCCTTGTTGAATCAGGGTCGCATAACACTTTGCTCCTGGGTTAAGTGTAGGTTTGAATTGTACTGGATCGGCGACTTCACAGAAAGACACAATCTCTGAATGCAGAAGAGGCCTTTCGGCCCATCAATTCTGCACCGACACGGGAGGAACACCTGACCAAACCACCTAATCCAGTTTACCAGCACATGACCCATAATCTTGGATGATGTGACTTGCCAAGTCCACATCAAAATACTTCTTCAAGCAGGTGAAGGAACCCGCCCCTACCACCCACACAGGCAGTGTTTTCCAGTCCATTCCCACCTTCTGGGTAAAACGGTATTCCTCACAACACAGACGCCCTGCCCTTTACCTTGAGCTTAAGTCCCTTTGTGACTGACTCTCCAACTAAGAGTACCAGCTCCTCCCGAGCCACCCTGTCCATACTCCTCAATCTAGTACACCTCGATCAGGTCGCCGCTTAGTGGTCTACTCCAGCGAAAACAATGCAAGCCTATCCAAGCCCGCGCCATAACTTAAATTTCTACCCCAGGCAACAACCTGATGAATCTTCTCTGCACCCTCGTCAGTGCAATTACATCATTCTAGCAATGTGACGACCAGAACTGCACACAGTACTCCATCCATCTGTGGCCTCACCAAAGCTCTGCACATCTCCAACATGAACTCCCTGGTTAGTGAAGCATTCTTATGAAACCCCAGGTGGGCCGGGCAGAGCCGCTTCATCTGCCTCACTACGGCGCGTCCCTTCCCTGCAGCATCTGCTCCATTTGTTTGTCATGTTGCAGGGCCACATACACTGTAACTAAAGGTCCCTACCTCATCTAGTGCTGGATGAACAAATCCTCTGTCCTCCCTGAATGTGTGCAGCAGTTCACAACACAACCTCCTGGTACCCATCCACAGAACCTCCACTAACCTTTCAATAACAGAACTGGACAAGTAATGACAATTAACTAATTTTCACATTCACCAGGAATGGTATCAATTGATAGGTGAGTAGGTGGAGAATTGCAATCACAGAATGGGAATATTGATATTGAGATGTTGCTGGACTGAGAACCAATGTGGATCAGTGAAAACAGGGGTAACAGGTGACGGGATTGGGTGAGAGTTAGGATATGGACAGCAGAGTTGTGGTTGAGCTGCGATTCATGAAGATTTGTAACAGGAATTATGTGAGGAGAACATCATTGGCATTGCCGAGCCTGGATTTAACAACTACACAGGTGGTGGTCTATTCTGCAGCTGAGATGAAGCAGTGCCGGCGATGGCAAGTGGGCAGGATTGGGAATGGAGAGAACGTCGGGATATAAACCTTTCAGTCTCAAAGGGAGTGTGGAGTGGGGAACAACACCCGTTATCAGGCAGAGCGCTAACTGTAGCCAATGGATAGGGATTGGCATACTGACTGGAATTGAAGAACTTGGATTCAGTCTTTCCAAGATATAAATAACGAGAGCGAAAATACACTTAAAGTGGTTTATGCAATAAATACCTGGACAGGAAGACTTACCACGGGCACCAACAATAGCCAGGAGCGGATAATAACCCGCTTGAATAATCAGCGTTACGCCTTCAATCCGCCATAATAAATTACTAGAAGTAATAAAGTAAAGACCTTCAGATAAACTCTTGTCCATTAATATAGAGGTCCGAGCGATTGTTCTCAGATTCTGCTCCATCCTCTCGGTCTCTCTGGAGCCGCTGATATCTGTCAGTGTTGGAGTTGATGCGCCCGCTGACAGTTTGGGATAAACACATTGAAATGAATCGCTTATGAATAGAAGACGGGAACCCTCCAGCGACACAATTAGGATCCCTCGGGACTGGCATTAATTACAGACGCTGAACAAACAGGGTCAGTTAACCACTTTCAGTCCAACACTTTTTATAGATGCGCATTTTGATTGCAATGGACAAGGTTGGGCCGAAGGGCCTGTCTCCGTGCCGTAGATTCTATGATTCCATATCGCAATGAAGTAGAAGATTATCCGGGTCTAGATTGGCTGTGTGAGAGTGACTGAGGGATGGAATGTTCCAAATAGTGGAAACACTGACGTGATATTGAATCCTCATTGATAAATGAGTGGTTCCAGGGGATTGGAGAATTATTAATGTCCCATCCTGTTTATAAAATGAGAGAGAGAGAGGGCAGCACGGTAGCATTGTGGATAGCACAATTGCTTCACAGCTCCAGGGCCCCAGGTTCGATTCCGGCTTGGGTCACTGTCTGTGCGGAGTCTGCACGTTCTCCCCGTGTGTGCGTGGGTTTCCTCCGGGTGCTCCGGTTTCCACCCACAGTCCAAAGATGTGCAGATTAGGTGGATTGGCCTTGATAAATTGCCCTTAGTGTCCAAAATTGCGCTTCGTGTTGGGTGGGGTTACTGGGTTATGGGGATAGAGTGGAGGTGTGGGCTTGGAGAGGGTGCTCTTTCCAAGAGCCGGTGCAGACTCGATGGGCCGAATGGCCTCCTTCTGCACTGTAAATTCTATGTAAAATCTATGTAAACCCTGGCGTGGCAGAGAAGCCAGTATAATGTGAGCAATGAGGCGATTTCTCGAGGTCAGAATGGGGACAGGAATATTATTTCTCGGCGTGAAAATGGTGCAATGAGTGACCAGAAGCCCGGCTAACATCGGGAAAAATCATATCATCTGTCCTAAATGTACTGATTTTTCAAAATGACGAGAGGATTGATGGAGGAACTGGTTTTAATTTATGTAATTGTAATATCTTGATAGACGGGAAACCACGAGATGGATTTATGAATGAGCGATTTATTTAACGTGCACACTAGATAGGGAATGAGATAAAAGCTACCAGGATACAAGACTCCAAACTCCAACTGGCGGAAATCCGCTCGACGCCCGCCGTGCCTCCTCTCATCCCATTGGCCGATCGAGTACAAAGACCTCGGGGAGCTTGCCCCTTAAACTGGCAGGCCAGCACATTCCTCCCCTTCATATTCCTGATTAACATTCTCAAATAACAAGCGAGCTATTGACAAAAAGCACAACACACGTCTCTCAAAACAGTCTCTTTCGAGTAAGTCAGTCAGTGGACAGGTTAATCCTCTGGCAGTCACGAAATTCACTGGCGGGTGCTTCAGCAGTGGAGGTGACGGGTGTGTTGGCGCTGAGTGGGCAGACTCTCGATAGGCGAAGATGTATCCATTCAGGTGGTTTCCCTGCCCCCTTCCGACCGGAACACTACTGGGTTGATCCTCGGTGCAGCTTTTAGCAACATTACTTTCATTCACGTCCATCTCACTGGGGAGCCTCCGAGCGCCAGGTGGCTCCACTCGCTCGGTGTCTGGTTCAATCCTCCTTCAGTGGTCCAGCTTTATTTTTTAACACTCTCCCCCAAACGTTTTCCCTGTCGGACACTGGTCCTATTTTGGTCCCGACCGGTCCCGGATCCAGCACCGAAATTCTTAAAAGAACTAAATGACCCAGTACAAATGTCCTTTCTGCTTTCCTGGAATCGCTGTGTCTTTTCCGTTCATTCTGTACGGCCTCCAACTTCCACAAACAACTTGAAAATATAAGATTCAATCGTGTACTGATGCGTCTTCCCATCAGCAGCTCGGCGGTTATAGTGTGTGTGGGAGTGGGAGTATTGTGAGTAAGGACCGAGCCAATCTGATTTACAAAGGGGCTGAAGACTGTTGTTTCCTGATAGCCTTGACGTTTCGAAGTCTCTATCAGCAGATTCATTTGAAGCAGGGTGGCACAGAGCTTTTCAAACGTGTTCGATGCTGTTGGTCCACATAAATGATTGGGATTCTTCACTTGTCAAAGCAGTCCCGTTAACTGAGACCAGAACCTCAGGTAACTCAAGGCTGGAGAATGTCTGTCGCAACTTTTATGCTGCCACCGATGAGGTTGTTGTCATCGTTTCTCGCATTGCCAAACACTTGGACTGAGCATCTCGAATAAACAAGGACATGGGACCGATCAAAGGGCCACCAATGTCGATGTACTGTCTCACCTCGGGGTGATCTGGTCACTCCCCGAAACGCATAAGGCCGCAGATGGAGAGCATTGCTCCACTGGACACACTGTTTGAGCAGGGTCTCCAGGTCAATGTCCATCCCAGGACAGTACCAGTAACTGCGTGTGCGCATCATCATTTTTTTCATCCCAGGATGGGTGCAGGGTGCTCCTGTAACAATAGCGTCCAAGTGGGAGTGAGAACGGCCACCCGAGATCCCCATAACACGCCGTGTTCATAACAACTCATCCTTTCTTATCTGAAAGGGTCGCAGTAATTCAGCCCTATTATCACACGGCCAACCGTAGACTCATAGAAGCATAGAATTTACAGTGCAGAAGGAGGCCAATCCGCCCATCGAGTCTGCACCGGCTCTTGGAAAGAACATCCTATTGAAGGCCACGCCTCCACCCTATCCCCGTAACCCAGTAACCCCACCTAACGTTTTTGGACATGCAAGGCAATTTATCATGACCAATCCACCTAACCTGCACATCTTTGGACTGTGGGAGGAAACCGGAGCTCCCGGAGGAAACCCACGCAGACACGAGGAGAAACTGCAGACTCCGCACAGACAGTGACCTAAGGCGGGAAACGAATCTTGGGGCCCTGGAACTGTGAAGCAACTGTGCTAACCACTGTGCTACCACGCTGCCCACCATGCCGGACCATGTGCTTCATTCGAGTTATAAACGGTTTATTTTGTGTTCAGAGTGTTATCAGCCTCACTGATCCTGGAAAAGTAGAAAAGAAGTGCAAAGCAGGAACGTCCTCCTGCGGCACCGGTGATGGGGGGGGGTGGGGGGGGGGGGTTGGACTCTGAGGTAGAGAAAGAACTTTCAAAGTGTCCACATTCAAAACGTGGGTGCCCTGCCAATGTCGAAACGTATTCCTTCAGATTTCTAACTGTAGACCCAAGCGTAGGAATTTGACTGAAGATACGGCGGGAGTGGGGGGGGGGGGGGGGGGGGGTTGGGATATCAGGGAGAGTAACCTTATCCTCCCAAAACAATTCCACCAGGGCTTGGTGACCAGTAACAACTCTGAAATATAGTCAGAGGCCTATTGTTGGATTTTCGAACTCGCACGGCCAGTCTCTGGCAATATGCTTGTTCAGCAGTTAATGTCCTCGAGGAATCGGTAACAGGCTTTTCCGCACAATCTTTCACCGTATGGACCAGGACCGCCCCTATTCCACAAGAGGACATGTCACAGGTGAGGATTATCTGTTTTGATGGGTCAATGTGGAACAAGAGACTGGATGACTGTTGAGCTCCTTTAACCTGTTCAAACGCTTCTTTCGGATGTTGTTCCCAATACCAGGAGAACCTGGGAGCGAGGAGCACCCCCCCCCCACCCCCCGCACCTCTTCCCCAGCCTCCGACACCGAGCGTCGTCATCTCCAACCCTGAGATTTTTCCGGAACATGTGCGGTTCATAAATAAAAGCAGCAGCACATTTATAATTAGAAGTCGGTGTATTTTGTTCCAGGCTGCATTGATCTGTTTTAAAAAGCAGCTTTTGACACGTGTTTTTTTTTCTGGGCTCGCGCTGCGGAAACCCTAGTTCGATTCCATCTCTGTACAATAAGTGACCTGTCACACTTTGTCAATTACTCACTACCTAAATGGAGGAAAAGAGCATTAACGATTATCTATTATACATTTTTTGAAATTTCGGAACAAGATTGTTTACGCAGGCAAATTGATTAATCCATTTTTTACCACGTGAAACGCTGTTCCCCAGATCTCCAAGAACATTCAGGTAGTTAGAAAGCATCCAGGACCAAGCAGTGCGCTTGATTGCTCCTCCTGCCACAGGCATTCAATCCCTCCGCCACAGACATCCCAAAATGCACCGCAATAACTCAACAAATTTCCTCAGGCAATTGTTCCTTCGACAGCACCTTCCAGACCTACGACCACTGTCATTTTGAAGAACTAGTCAATCCGCTACTTGGGAAAATCACCAACTGCAATTCCCCCTCCAAATCACTCACCACTCCCTCTAGGAACCATATTTACGCTCCTTCACGGGAACGGGGATTTTTTTTTAGCTTCCTCTCTTAAAGCACGTGGGTGTTCCCAAACCTCAGGGCCCACAACGATTCAAGAAAGCAGCTCACCACCACCTTCTGAAGGGCAACCATGGATGGACAATAAATTCTGTCCCAACCAGCAACTCTCCCATCCCGTAAAAATGATCTTTTTAAAGCATTGGTGCTTTGAATGTCTGGGACCTGGGAATGAACTGTTCTTCATTCTGTAAAAATAAATATAGAGTACCCAATTCCTTTTTTCCAATTAAGGGGCAATTTCGTGTGGCCAATCCACCTACCCTGCACATCTTTGGTTGTGGGGGGGGGGGGGGGGAACCCACGCAAACCCGGGGAGAATGTGCAAATTCCACACGGACAGTGACCCAGAGATGGAATCGAACCTGAGAACTCAGCGGAGTGAGGCAGCAGTACTAACCACTGGGCCATCCTGCTGTCCCTATTTGTCATTCTAACGGTGGAATGAATCATGTAACTTCTGCTTCAGAGGAAAGTGAATCTAACGTATTTCGAACACCATGAATCCTTGAAGACAGAAACAATGTGCTTGCTGCAGTAGGGCGGAAGGGAGTGGTGTGCAACATACTCTTGGATTAAACGCTCTCTCCCCCTTTCTCTCTTTACCATTCTCCTTTATTCTGTTTCTAATTTGTTTCTATTGGTATCGGGTGAAGATTTGATTAGCTGTGGGTCTCTAAAGCAAGATATTCTTCTATATTTTTCCAGTCAGACACAAACTGCGACTTTGTTGCTTTTTGCAACCACAGCAAACTTGATGAATAATTGGAAATTCACAACACGGAAGGCTCTTTGTTCCACAATTACTGTGCCTGCCCATTATTACTATTCTACAGATACATGGTCAGATTATTGAAGACAGGAGTTGGGACGTCATGCTGAAGTTGTACAAGAAACTGGGAAGGACACAGTTGGAATACTGTGTACAGTTCTGGCCACCCTAATATAGAAAGGATATTATTAAGCTGGAAAGAAGGCAGGAAAGATTTGCTAGACTCCTCTCGGACTTGATAATTTGAGTTAAACGCAGCGGCTGGATAGACTGGAACATTTGAGGGGCATTGATGAAGTAGATTTTCCCAACGGCAGTGGAATCCAAAACTAGAGGGCATAGGTTTAAGGTGAGAGGAGAGAGATAGAAAAGGGTCCAGATGAACAATTGTTCCAACAGAGGGTGGTGAGTGTCTGGAACGATCTGGCAGAGGCAGCAGTAGAGGCGTGTACAAGTCTGCATTTAACAAGCGTTTAGATATTTATATGGAGAAGATGGGAATAGAGGAATATGACCAAATGTGGACAACTGGACAGGCTTTGTGTATCAAAAACTGGGCGGCACGGACAAGTTAGGCCGAAGGGCCTATTTCCATGCTCTAAACTTCGATGACTTTATGGCGTGTCCCACCTTCCAGAACCGTGTCCCTGCAGATTCGGGCACACCATCTAATGTCCAAATCGGTTTGAAATTTTGCTGTGGGTGCCTGCCTCGATTTATCTTAACGACAGTGAACTTGGAGGGAATGAAAGTATCTGAGGAACAGGCAGGAATTGACATTGAGGCAGAAGCTCAGCTGTGATCAAACTGAATGTTGGGGCAGGAGTGAGTGGCCCTGCTGTAATTTTCTATATGTTCCAGTTGCCACAGCACTCGCAGCTCGCAGGTCAATATAACTGCGAGGTAAGATTTTTAAGTTACATCTTTCGAATAATTATTACAATGTTCTGGGATAGATTTCAATTATCTGGTCTGCACTGCCTGTGAGATTGGTGGAGGCAGATGCAACAGTGACTTTCAAATTTCAATGCGAGAAACAACAGCAATCAAATGCATGCCTCTGGGGAAAGGTCGATCGAGTGCGATTGAATGATCCGCTAATCTAAAGAGCCACTGAGGTTAAACGGAATGAATGTCCTCCGTTGTTACTTCACGCACCTTTACATTTTTGGTCACGTCTGGCTGTGAGATGATGTGCAGCGACACCTGGAGTTTCCCCTCAATGTTACCCACCACGGCGAGTTTGATAACGGTAATCCTTTATATACAATGTGTCCGTGCTTGACGTCTGCGTCAGCTTTAGCTCACTGGTTACTTCACAGCATCAACTTTCGAGTAAGTTCGAGCCTGTCGCACCGTGGGTGATGCCTGGCGTTTTATATATTTTCAAAACATGTGTGGTGCATAAATAAAAGCAGCAGCACATTTATAATTTGAAGTAGGTGTATTTTGTTCCAGGCTGCATTGATCTGTTTTAAAAAGCAGCTTTTGCCACGTGTTTGCTTTCTGGGCTCGCGCTGCGGAAACCCGAGTTCGATTCCAGCTCTGTACAATAACTGACCTATCACACTTTGCCAATTACTCACTACCTAAATGGAGGAAAAGAGCATTAACGATTATCTATTATACATTTTTTGAAATTTCGGAACAAGATTGTTTACGTAAGCTAATTGATTAATCCATTTTTTTCACGTGAAGTGCTGTTCCCCAGATCTCCAAGAACACTCAGGGTGTTCGAAAACATCCAGGACCAAGCAGAGCGCTTGATTGCTCCTCCTGCCACAAGCATTCAATCCCTCCGCCACATACATCCCAAAATGCACTGCAATAACTCAACAAAGTTCCTCAGGCAATTGTTCCTTCGACAGCACCTTCCAGACCGACGACCACTGTCATTTAGAAGAACTAGACAAGCCGCGACTTGGGAAAATCACAAACTGCAATTCCCCCTCCAAATCACTCACCACTCCCACTTGGAATCATATAAAAGTTCCTTCACGGTAACTGGAAACAAATAATTTAGCTTCCTCTCTTAAAGCACGTGGGTGTACCCAAACCTCCCGGCCTGCAACGTTTCAGGAAAGCAGCCACCACCTTCTGAAGGGCAACTAGGGATGGGCAATACATTCTGTCCCAACCAGCAACCCTCCCATCCAGTAAAAGTCATCTTTTTAATGCGTTGATGCTTTGAATTTCTGGGGCCTGGGAATGAACTGTTCTCCAATCTTCAAAAATAAATATACAGTACCCAATTCCTTTTTTCCAATTAAGGTGCAATTTCGTGTGGCCAATCCACCGACCCTGCACATCGTTGGTTGTGGGGGAGAAACCCACGCAAAATCGAGGAGAATGTGCAAACTCCACACGGACAGTGACCCAGAACCGGAATCGAACCTACGAACTCTTCAGCGTGAGGCATTTAGTACTAACCACTGGGCCATCCTGCTGTCCTTCATTGTCGTTCTAACGGTGGAATGAATCTTTTAATTTCTACTTCAGAGGAAAGTGAATCTAATGTATTTCTAACAGCATGAATCTTTGAAGATAGAAACAATGTGCTTGCTGCAGTCTGGTGGAAGGGAGTAGAATGCAATATACTCCAGGATTAAACGCTCCCTCCCCCTTTCTCTCTTTACCATTCTCCTTTATTCTCTTTCTGTTTTGTTCCTATTGGTGTCGGGTTAAGATTTCATTAGCTGTGGGTCTCGTGTGCAAGATATTCTTCTACGTTTTTTCCAGTTAGACACATTCTGCGACTTTGTTGCTTTTTGCAACCACAGCAAACATGATGAATAACTGAAAATTCACAGCACAGAAGGAGGCTCCTTGTTCCACAATTACTGTGCCTGTGGCCGTTATTACTATTCTACAGATACATGGTCAGATTATTGGATACAGGAGTTGGGACGTCTTGCTGAAGTTCTGCAGGACTTTGGGAAGAACACACTTCGAATACTGTGTACAGTTCTGGTCACCCTAAGATAGAAGGGATATTTTTAACCTAGATTGAGGGCAGAAAAGATTTGCGAGGCTGCTACCGGACTTCATGATTTGAGTTATAAGGATCTGCCGGATAGACTGGAATATTTTTCTTGGAGGCTAGGGATGATCTTGACATCGGCTATAAAATAATGAAGGACATAGATTAAGTAGATTTTACCAAAATTAGTGGAATCTGAAACTAGAGGGCATAGGTTTAAGGTGAGAGGGTGGAGACTCAAAAGTGTCCAGAGGAACCATTGTTTCACACAGAGGGCGTTGAGTGTCTGGAACGAGCTGGCAGAGGCAGTAATGGAGGCGTCTACAATTCTGCCTTTAAAAAGTATTTACATAGATATATGGAGAAGATGAGTATAGAGGAATATGACCAAATGTGGGCAATCGGCAGGCTTTGGGTAGTAAAAAATTGGCTGCATGGACAAGTTAGGCCAAAGGGCCAATTTCCATGCTGTAAACTTCGATGACTCTCTGACCTGTCCCACCTTCCACATCTGTGTCGCTGCAGATTCGAGCACACCACCTAATGTACAAATCGGTTTGAAATTTAGCTCTGGGTGTCTGCCTCGATTTATCTTTCCGACAGTGAACTTTGAGGGAATGAAAGTATCTGAAAAAGGCAGGAATTGACATTGAGGCAGAAGCTCAGCTGTGATCAAACTGAATGTTGGGCCAGGAGTGACCGGCCTTGTAGTTTCCTTATGTTGTAATTTCCTATCAGTTCCAGTTGGCACAGCACTCGCAGCTCGCAGATGAATATAACTGCGAGATAAGATATTTAAGTTGCATCTTTCGAATAATTATTTCAATGTTCTGGGATACAGTTCAATTATCTGGTCTGCACTGCCTGTGAGTTTGGTGAACGCAGGCACAGCAGAGGCTTTCAAATTTCAATACGATAAACGACAGCAATGAAATGCATGCCTCTGGGGAAAGGTCGATCCAGTGGGATTGAATGAACCGCTAATTTAAAGAGCCGCTGATGTTAAACGGAATGAATGTCCCCCGTCGGTAATTCACGCACTTTTATGTTTTGGTCACGTCTGGCTGTGAGATGGTGTGCACCAACACCGAGAGTTTTCAGTCAATGTTACCGACCACGGCGAGTATGATCACGGTAATCATTTATATAAAATGTGCCCATGCGCGTAAGGGACGTCAGCTTTAGCTCACTGGTTACTTCACAGATTCAACTTGGTTGTATTTTCGGACATGTCTCACCATGGGCGCTGATGGCGTTTTTCACATTTCCAAAACATGTGTGTTGCACAACCAAAAGCAGCAGCACATTTATAATGAGAAGAAGGTGTTTTTTTTCCAGTGATTGCTTTATTCTGTTTTAAAAAGAGCCTTGTGCCACCTGTTCACTTTCTGATCTCACACTGCGGTTACCCAAGTTCGATTCCAGCTCTGCACAATAACTGACCTATCAAACTTTGTCAATTACTCACACCCCAAATGGAAGAAAAGAGCATTAACGATTATCTATGATAGGGTCCTTGAAATTTCGGAACAAGATTGGTTACGCAGGCAAATTGATTACTCCATTTTCTTCGACGTGAAACGCTGGTCCCCAGATCTCCAAGAACACTCAGGGAGTTCGAAAGCATCCAGCACCAAGCAGTGCGCTTGATTGCTCCTCCTGCCACAAGCATTCAATCCCTCCGCCACAGCCATCCCGAAATACACCGCAATAACTCATCAAAGTTCATCGGGAATTGTTCCTCAGGCAGCACCTCCACACCTCCGACAACTATCATTTTGAAGAACTAGACAAGCCCCTACTTGGGCCAATCACCAACTGGAATTTCCCCTCCAAAATCACTGACCACTCCCACTTGGACCCATATAAAGGTGCCTTCGCGGTAACGGGGAAAAATCATTTGGCTTCCTCCCGAAAAGCGCTTTGGGTTTACCCTAACGTCAGGGTCAGCAACGATTCAAGAAAGCAGCTCACCACCACCTTCTGAAGGGCAACGAGGGATGGGCAATAAATTCTGTCCCAACCAGCATCTCTAACATCCAGTAAAAGTGATATTTTTAATACATTGGTGCTTTGAATTTCTGGGGCCTGGGGTGAACTGTTCTCCATTCTTTAAAAAAAAACATTGAGTATCCAATTCATGTTTTCCAATTACGGGGCAATTTAGCGTGGCCAATTCATCTACCCTGCACATCTTTGGGTTGTGGGGAAGAAACCCACGCAAAAACGGGGAGAAAGTGCAAGCTCCACACGGAGAGTGACCCAGAGACGGGATCGAACATGAAAATTCGGAGCCCTGTCAGCAGTGCTAACCACTGCGCCACCTATTTATTCATTCTAACGGTGGAATAAATCATGTAACTTCTGCTTCCTGACACAGTATGTAGATAGGCCAACGAGAGGCGAGGCCGTATTGGATTTGTTACTGGGTAATGAACCAGGACAGGTGTTAGATTTGGAGGTAGGTGAGCACTTTGGTGATAGTGACCACAATTCGATTACGTTTACTTTAGTGATGGAAAGGGATAGGTATATACCGCAGGGCAAGAGTTATATCGGGGGAAAGGCAATTATGATACGATAAGGCAAGACTTAGGATGCATCGGATGGAGAGGAAAACTGCAGGGGATGGACACAATGGAAATGTGGAGCTTGTTCAAGGAACAGCTACTGCGTGTCCTTGATAAGAATGTGCCTGTCAGGCAGTGGGAAAGTGGTCGAGCAAGGGAACCGTGGTTTACTAAGGCAGTCAAAACACTTGTCAGGAGGAAGAAGGAGGCTTATGTAAAGATGAGACATGAAGGTTCAGTAAGGGCGCTCGAGAGTTACAAGTCAGCTAGGAAGGACCTAAATAGAGAGCTAAGAAGAGCCAGGAGGGGACATGAGAAGACTTTGGCAGGTAGGATCAAGGATAACCCTAAAGCTTTCTATAGATATGTCAGGAATAAAAGAATGACTAGGGTAAGAGTAGGGCCAGTCAAGGAGAGTAGTAGGACGTTGTGTTTGGAGTCCGATGAGATAGGAGAGGTGCTAAATGAATATTATTCGTCAGTATTCACACAGTAAAAGACAATGTTGTCGAGGAGAATACAGAGATTCAGGCTACTAGACTAGAAGGGCTTGAGGTTCATAAGGAGGAGGAGTTAACAATTCTGGAAAGGGTGAAAATAGATAAGTCCCCTGGGCCGGATGGGATTTATCCTAGGATTCTTTGGGACTCTAGGGAGGAGATTGCTGAGCCTTTGGCTTTGATCTTTAAGTCATCTTTGTCAACAGGATTAGTGCCAGAAGACTGGAGGATAGCAAATGTTGTCCCCTTGTTCAAGAAGGGGAGTAGAGACAACCCCGGTAACTATAGACCAATGAGCCTTACTTCTGTTGTGGGCAAAATCTTGGAAAGGTTTATAGGAGATAGGGTGTATAATCATCTGGAAAGGAATAATTTGATTAGAGATAGTCAACACGGTTTCGTGAAGCGTACGTCGTGCCTCACAAACCTTATTGAATTCTTTGAGAAGGTGACCAAACAGGTGGATGAGCGTAAAACAGTTGATGTGGTGTATATGGATTTCAGTGAAGCGTTTGATAAGATTCCCCACGGTAGGCTACTGCAGAAAATACGGATGCATGGGATTCAGGGAGATTTAGCAGTTTGGATCAGAAATTGGCTAGCTGAAAGAACACAAAGGATGGTGGTTGATGGGAAGTGTTCATACTGGAGTCCGGTTACTAGCGGTGTACCACAAGGATCTGTTTTGGGGCCACTGCTGTTTGTCATTTTTATAAATGACCTGGAGGAGGGCGTAGAAGGATGGGTGAGTAAATTTGCAGATGACACTAAAGTCGGTGGAGTTGTGGACAGTGCGGAAGGATCTTACAAGTTACATAGGGACATAGATAAGCTGCACCGCTGGGCTGAGAGGTGGCAAATGGAGTTTAATGCAGAGAAGTGTGAGGTGATTCGTTTTGGAAGGAATAACAGGAAGACAGAGTACTGTGTTAATGGTAAGATTATTGGCAGTGTGGATGAGCAGAGAGATCTCGGTGCCCATGTACATAGATCCCTGAAAGTTGCCACTCAGGTTGAGAGGGTTGTTCAGAAGGCGTACGGTGTGTTAGCTTTTATTGGTAGAGGGATTCAGTTTCGGAGCCATGAGGTCATGTTGCAGCTCTACAAAACTCTGGTGCGGCCGCATTTAGAGTATTGCGTGCAATTCTGGTCGCCGCAGTATAGGAAGGATGTGGAAGCATTGGAAAGGGTGCAGAGGAGGTTTACCAGAATGTTGCCTGGTATGGAGGGAAGATCTTATGAGGAATGGCTGAGGGACTTGAGGCTGTTTTCGTTAGAGAGAAGAAGGTTAAGAGGTGACTTAATTGAGGCATACAAGATTGTCAGATGATTGGATAGGGTGGACAGTGAGACCCTTTTTCCTCGGATGGTGATGTCTAGCACGAGGAGACATAGCTTTAAATTGAGGGGAGATAGATATAAGACAGACATCAGAGGTAGGTTCTTTACTCAGAGAGTAGTAAGTGTGTGTAATGCCCTGCCTGCAACAGTGGTGGACTCGCCAACACTAAGGGTATTCAAATGGTAATTAGACAGGCATATGGACGATAAGGGAATAGTGTAAATGGGCTTTAGAGTGGTTCACAGGTCGGCGCAACATCGAGGGCTGAAGGTTCTCTACTGCGCTGTAATGTTCTATGTTCTATGTTCTATGTGCTTCAGAAGAAGCTGGATCGAAGGTATTTCTAACAGCATGAATCCTGGAAGACAGAAACAATGTGCTTGCTGCAGTAAGGTGGAAGGGAGTGATGTGCAATGTATCCAGCAGTAAACGCTCTCTCCTCCTTTCTCTCTTTACCACTCCTTTATTCTGTTTCTGTTTTATTTCTATTGGTATCGGGTGAAGTTTTGATTTGCTGTGGGTCTCTTGAGCAAGATATTCTTGTTCATCTTTTTCCAGTCAGACACATTCTGCGACTTTGTTGCTCTTTGCAACCACAGCAAACATGATGAATAATTGGAAATTCACAACACTGAAGGAGGCTCTTTGTTCCACAATTACTATTATACAGATACATGGCCAGATAATTGAATACAGGAGTTGGGACATCTTGCTGAAGTCGTACAAGAAATTGGGAAGGACACAGTTGGAATACTGTGTACAGTTCTGGTCACCTTAATATAGAAAGTATAATATTAACCTAGAAAGAGGGCAGAAAAGATTTGCTAGGCTCCGACCGGACTTGATAGTTTGAGTTAAACGGAGCGGCTGGATAGACTGGAACATTTTTCTTGGAGGCTAGGGGTGATCCTGACGGCGGCTATAAAATAATGAGGGGCATTGATGAAGTAGATTTTCCGAAAGGTAGTGGAATCCAAAACTAGAGGGCATAGGTTTAAGGTGAGAGCGGAGAGATACAAAAGGGTCCAGAGGAACAATTGTTTCACACAGAGGGTGGTGAGTGTCTGGAACGAGCTGGCAGAGACAGTAGTAGAGGCGTATACAATTCTGCCTTTAAAATGCATCTGGATAGCTATATGGAGAAGATGAGTATAGAGGTATATGACCAAATGTGGACAACTGGACAGGGTTTGTGTAGTAAAATCTGGGCGGCATGGACAAGTTAGGCCGAAGGGCCTATTTCCATGCTGTAACTTCGATTACTCTATGACCTGTCCCACCTTACATGTCTGTGTCGCTGCTGATTTCAGCACACTAGCTAATGCCCAAATCGGTTTGAAATTTTGCTGTGGGTGTCTGCCTCGATTTATCTTAACGATAGTGAACTTTGAGGGATTGAAAGTATCTGAGGAACAGGCAGGAATTGACATTGAGGCAGAAGCTCAGCTGTGATCAAACTGAATGTTGGCGGAGGAGTGAGTGGCCCTGTTATAATTTTCTATCAGTTCCAGTTGCCACAGCACTGGCAGCTCGCAGGTCAATATAACTGCGAGGTAAGATTTTTAAGTTACATTATTCGAACAATTATTACAATGTTCTGGGATACAGTTCAATTATCTGGTCTGCACTGCCTGTGAGATTGGTGGGGGCAGATACAACAATGACTTTCGAATTTGAAAGCCAGAAACAATCAAATGCATGCCTCTGGGAAAAGGTCGGTCGAGTGGGATTGAATGATCTGCTAATCTAAAGAGCCGCTGATGTTAAACGGAATGAATGTCCTCCTTCGGTACTTCACGCACTTTTATGTTTTTGGTCACGTCTGGCTGTGAGGTGATGTGCAGCGACACCCGGAGTTTCCCCTCAATGCTACCCACCATGGCGAGTAGGATAACGGTAATCCTTTATATACAATGTGTCCATGCTTTACGCCAGCGTCAGCTTTAGCTCACTGGTTACTTCACAGCATCAACTTAATTGTAAGTTCGGACCTCTCTCCCCATGGGCGCTGCCCGGTGTTTTTCATATTTTCAAAACATGTGTGTTGCATAAATAAAAGCAGCAGACATTTATAATTGGAAGTTGGTGTATTTTGTTTAGAGCTAACATTAACCTGTTTGAAAAAGATGGTTATGCCACGTCTTTACTTTCTGATCGCACACTGCGCAAACCCAAGTTCGATTCCAGCTCTGTACAATAACTGACCTCTCACACATTGTCAATTACTCACAACGTAAATTGTGGAAAAGAGCATTAACAATCATCTATTATACATTTTGTGAAATTTCAGAACAAGATTGGTTACGCAGGCAAATTGATCAATCCATTTTTTGTCCAAGTGAAACGCTGTTCTCCAGATCTCCAAGAACGCTCAGGGAGTTCGAAAGCATCCAGGACCAAGCAATGCGCTTGATTGCTCCTCCTGCCACAGGCATTCAATCCCTCCAACAGCCATTCCAAAATGCACCGCAATAACGCAACAAATTTCCTCAGGCAATTGTCCCTTAGACAGCACCTTCCATACCTACGACCACTATCATTTTGAAGAACTGGACAAGCCCTTACTTGGGAAAATCACCAACTGGAATTTCCCCTCAAAATCACTCACCACTCCCACTTGGACCCATACAAAGGTTCCTTCGCGGTAACGGGGAAAAAATCATTTAGCTTTCCCCACAAAAGCACGGTGGGTGTACACAAACCTCACGGACTGCAACGTTCCAAGAGCGCAGCTCACCACCACCTTCTGAAGGGCAACTGGGAATGGGCAATACATTCTGTCCTAACCAGCAACTTTCACATCCAGTAAAAGTGATCTTTTTAATGCATTGATACTTTGAATTTCTGGAGCCTGGGATGGACTGTTCTGCATTCTTTAACGTTAAACAGAGAGTATTCAATTTTTTTTTTACAAATAAGGGGCAATTTCGTGTGGCCAATCCATTTATCATGCACATCTTTGGTTGTGGGGGAGAATCCAATGCAAATACGGGGTCAATGTGCAAACTCCACACGGACAGAAGGGCAAGGTTTAGAGTAGATGAACGAGGCAAGTTTTTTTACACAGAGGGTAGGGTGCCTGGAACTCGCAACGGGAGGAGGTGGTGGAAGCAGGGACGATAGTGACATTTAAGGGGCATCTTTACAAATACATGAATAGGATGGGAATAGAGGGATACGGACCCACGACGTGTAGAAGATTGTAGTTCTGTCGGGCAGCATGATCGGCACGGGAGTGGAGGGCCGAAGCGCCTGTTCCTGTGCTGTACATTTCTTTGTTCTTTGTTGACAGTGACCCAGAGCCGAGATCGAACTTGAGAACACGGCGTCGTGAGACAGCAGTGTTAACCACTGGGCCATTGTTCTGTCTCCTTTGTCGGTCTAATGGTGGAATGAATCATGTAACTTCGACTTCAGAGGAAACTGGATCTAACGTATTTCTAAGAGCATGAATCCTGGAAGATAGAAACAATGTGCTTGCAGCAGTAAGGTGGAAGGGAGTGGTGTGCAATATACTCCAGCATTAAACGCTCTCTACCCCTTTATCTCTTTACCACTCTCCTTTATTCTGTTTCTGTTTTGTTTCTATTAGTATCGGGTGAAGATTTGATTAGCTGTGAGTCTCTTGATCGAGATATTCTTCTACATTTTTCCCAGTCAGATACATTCTGCGACTTTGTTTTTTTATTAACCTCTGCAAACATGATGAATAATTGGAAATTCACAACATAGAAGCGGATCTTTGTTCCGCAATTACTGTGTCTGTCGCATTTATTACTATTATACACATACATGGTCAGGTAATTAAATACAGGAGTTTGGAGATCTTGCTTAACTTGAACAAGACATTGGGAAGGACACACTTGGAATACTGTGTACAGTTCTGGTCACCCTAATATAGAAAGGATGTTAATAACCTAGAATGAGGGCAGAAAAGATTTGCTAGGTTGCTACCGGACTTGATGGTTTGAGTTATAAGGAGAGGCTGGATAGGCTCGAACATTTTTCTTGAAGCCTCGGAGTGATCATGACGGCGACTATAAAATAATGCGGGGCATAGATATTGTAGATATTCCCAAAGGTAATGGAATCCAAACCTAGAGGGCGAAGGTTTAAGGTGTGAGCGGAGAGATACAAAAGGGTCCCGGTGAACATTTTCTTCGCACTGAGGTTGGTGAGAGTTTGAAATATTGGCAGTAGTACAGCCGTCTACAATTCTGCCTTTTAAAAAGTATTTAGATATTTATGTGGAGAAGATGGGTACAGAGGAATATGACCAAATATGGGCAATCGGGCAGGCTTTGTACAGTAAAAACTGGGAGGCATGGACAAGTTAGACCGACGCACCTATTTCCATGCGGTGAACATCGATGAATCTATCACCTGTCCCACTTCCAGATCTGTGTTGCTGCAGATTGGGGTTCTCCATCTATATGTCCAAATCGGTTTTAAATTTTGCGGTGGGTGTCTGCCTCGATTTTTCTTATCGACAGTGAACTCTGAGGGAATGAAAGTATCTGAGCAACAGGCAGCAAATTACATTGAGGCAGAAGCTCAGCTGTGATTAAACTGAATGTTGGGGCAGGAACGATTATCGGCATCGCCTCCTTATGTTGTCATTTGCAATCAGTTCCAATTGCCACAGCATCGCAGATGAAGATACCTGCGAGATAAGATTTTTAAGTTCCATGTTTCCAACAATTATTTCAATGTCCTGGGACACAGTTCAATTATCTGGTCTGCACTGCCTGTGAGATTGGTGGAGGCAGATACAACAATGACTTACAAATGTCAATGCCAGAAACGACAGCAATCAAATTCATGCCTCTGGGAAAAGGTCGGTCGATTGGCATTGAATGAGCTGCTAATCTAAAGAGCCGCTGATGTCAAACGGAATGAATGTCCTCCTTCGGTACGTCACGCACTTTTATGTTTTTGGTCACGTCTGGCTGTAAGATGATGTGCATCAACACCAGGAGTTTTCCCTGAATGTGACCCACCACGGCGAGTAGGATCACGGTAATCCTTTTCTACAATGTGTCCGTGCTTTAGGCCAGCGTCAGCTTTAGCTCACTGGTTACTTCACAGCATCAACTGAAGTGTAAGTTCGGACCTGTCTCACCATGGGCGCTGCCTGGCGTTTTTAATTTTTCCGAAACATGTGTGTTGCATAAATAAAAGCAGCAGCACATTTATAATTGGAAGTTGGTGTATTTTGTTTTGAGCTAACATTAACCTGTTTGAAAAAGATGCTTATGCCACGTCTTTATTTTCTGATCTCACACTGCGGAAACCCACGTTCGATTCCAGCTCTGTACAATAACTGACCTCTCACACCTTGTCAATTACTCACAACGTAAATTGTGGAAAAGAGCATTAACAATCATCTATTATACATTTTGTGAAATTTCAGAACAAGATTGGTTCAGCAGGCAAATTGATGAATCCATTTTTTGTCCAAGTGAAACGCTGTCACACAGATCTCCAAGAACGCTCAGGGAGTTCGAAAGCATCCCAGACCAAACAGTGCGCTTGATTGCTCCTCCTGCCACAGGCATTCAGACCCTCCAACAGCCATCCCAAAATGCACCGCAATAACTCAACAAATGTCCTCAGGCAATTGTCCCTGAGACAGCACCTTCCATACCTACGACCACTATCATTTTGAAGAACTAGACAAGCCCCTACTTCGGGAAAATCACCAACTGGAATTTCCCCTCAAAATCACTCACCACTCCCACTTGGACCCATATGAACGTTCCTTCGCGGTAACGGGAAAGAAAATCATTTCGCTTCCTCCATAAAAGCACGTTGGGTTTACCCAATCTTCACGGACTGCAGCGTTTCAAGAAAGCACCTTCTGAAGGGCAACTGGGAATGGGCAATAGATTCTGTCCGAACCAGCAATAAAGATAGAGAACTCAATTCATTGTTTTCAAAGAAGAGGCAATTTCGTGTGGCCAATCCACCTATCATGCACATATTTGCTTGTGGGGGAGAAATCAAAGCAAATACGGGGCCAATGTGCAAACTCCACACGGACAGAAGGGCAAGGTTTAGACTAGATGAACGAGGAAGTTTTTTACACAGAGGGCAGTGGGTGCCTGGAACTCGCTGCCGGAGGAGGTGGTGGAAGCAGGGACGATAGTGACATTTAAAGGGCATCTTGACAAATATAGGAATAGGAAGGGAATAGAGGGATACGGACCCAGGAAGTGTAGAAGATTGTAGTTCTGTCGGGCAGCATGGTCGGCACGGGCTTGGAGGGCCGAAGGGCCTGTTCCTGTGCTGTACATTTCTTTGTTGTTTGTTCTATGTTGACAGTGACCCAGAGCCGAGATCGAACTTGAGAACTCGGTGGCGTGAGGCAGCAGTGCTAACCACTGGTCCATTGTGCTGTCTCTGTTTGTTGTTCCAACGGTGGAATGAATCATGTAACTTCTACTTCAGAGGAAACTGGATCTAAGGTATTTCTAATTGCATTAATCCTGTAAGATAGAAACAATGTGCTTGCTGCAGTAAGGTGGAAGGGAGTGGTGTGCAATGTAGTCCAGCATTAAACGCGCTCTAACACTTTCTCTCTTTACCATTCTCCTTTATTCTGTTTCTGTTTTGTTTCTGTTCGTTTCGGGTGAAGATTTGATTAGCTGTGGGTCTCTTGAACAAGATATTCTTCGACATTTTTTCCAGTCAGACACATTCTGTGACTTTGTGTTTTTTTTAACCTCTGCAAAGATGATGAATAATTGAAAATTCACAACATTGAAGCGGCTCTTTGTTCCACAATTACTGTGTCTGTCGCCATTATTACTATTATACAGATACATGGTCAGATAATTGAATGCAGGAGATTCGAGATCTTGCTGAACTTGAACAAGACATTGGGAAGGACACATTTGGAATACTGTGTACAGTTCTGGTCACCCTAATATAGAAACGATGTTATTACCCTCGAATGAGGGCAGAAAAGATTTGCTACGTTGCTACCGGACTTGATAGTTTGAGTTAGCAGAAGATGCTCGAACATTTTTCTTGCAGGCTCGGAGTGATCATGACGGCGACAATAAAATAATGCGGGGCATAGACATTGTAGATGTTCCCAAAGGTAATAGAATCCAAAAGTAGAGGGCAAATGTTAAAGGTGAGAGGGGAGAGATACAAAAGGGTCCAGGTGAACAATTTGTTCGCACTGAGGGTGGTGAGTGTTTGAAATATTGGCAGTAGTACAGCCGTCTACAATTCAGCCTTTTAAAAAGTATTTAGATATTTATGTGGAGAAGATGGGTATAGAGGAATATGACCAAATGTGAGAAATCGGGCAGGCTTTGTGCAGTAAAAACTGGGAGGCATGGACAAGTTAGACCGACGCACCTATTTCCATGCGGTGAACATCGATGGATCTATCACCTGTCCCACTTCCAGATCTGTGTCGCTGCAGATTGGAGTTCTCCATCTATATGTCCAAATCGGTTTGAAATTTTGCTGTGGGTGTCTGCCTCGATTTTTCTTATCGACAGTGAACTTTGTGGGCATGAAAGTATCTGAGGAACAGGCAGCAAATTACATTGATGCAGAAGCTCAGCTGTGATTAAACTGAATGTTGGGGCAGGGACGATTATCGGCATCGTCTCCCTATGTTGTCATTTGCAATCAGTTCCAATTGCCACAGCATCGCAGATGAAGATACCTGCGAGATAACATTTTTAAGTTCCATGTTTCCAACAATTATTTCAATGTCCTGGGACACAGTTCAATTATCTGGTCTGCACTGCCCGTGAGATTGGTGGAGGCAGACACAACAGTGACTTTCAAATGTCAATGCCAGAAACGACAGCAATCAAATTCATGCCTCTGGGAAAAGGTCGGTCGAGTGGCATTGAATGATCTGCTAATCTAAAGAGCCGCTGATGTCAAACGGAATGAATGTCCTCCTTCGGTACTTCACGCACTTTTATGTTTTTGGTCACGTCTGGCTGTGAGATGATGTGCATCAACACCTGGAGTTTTCCCTAAATGTGACCCACCACGGCGAGTAGGATCACGGTAATCCTTTTCTACAATGTGTCCGTGCTTTAAACCACCGTCAGCTTTAGCTCACTGGTTACTTCACAGCATCAACTTAATTGTAAGTTCGGACCTGTCTCACCATGGGCGCTGCCTGGCGTTTTTAATATTTCCAAAACATGTGTGTTGCATAAATAAAAGCAGCAGTAGAATCATAGAATCATAGACGTTTACAGCATGGAAACAGGCCCTTCGGCCCAACCAGTCCATGCCGCCCAGTTTTTACCATTAAGCTAGTCCCAGTTGCCCGCACTTGGCCCATAACCCTCTATACCCATCTTACCCATGTAACCATCTAAATGCTTTTTGAAAGACACAATTGTACCCGCCTCTACTACTACCTCTGGCAGCCCATTCCAGACACTCACTACCCTCTGAGTGAAGAAATTGCCCCTCTGGGCCGTTCTGAATCTCTCCCCTCTCACCTTAAACCTATGCCCTCTAGTTTTAGACTCCCCTACTTTTGGGAAAAGATGTTGACTATCTACCTTATCTATGCCCCTCATTATTTTATAGACCTCTATAAGATCACCCCTAAGCCTCCTACGCTCCAGGGAAAAAAGTCCCAGTCTATCCAGCCTCTCCTTATAACTCAAACCATCAAGTCCCGGCAACATCCTAGTAAATCTTTTCTGTACTATTTCTAGTTTAATAATATCCTTTCTATAATAGGGTGACCAGAACTGCACACAGTATTCCAAGTGTGGCCGTACCAATGTCTTGTACAACTTCAACAAGACGTCCGAACTCCTATATTCAATGTTCTGACCAATGAAACCAAGCATGCCGAATGCCTTCTTCACCACCCTGTCCACCTGCGACTCCACCTTCAAGGAGCTATGGACCTGTACTCCTAGATCTCTTTGTTCTAAACCTCTCCCCAACGCCATACCGTTAACTGAGTAGGTCCTGGCCTGATTCGATCTGCCAAAATGCATCACCTCACATTTATCTAAATTAAACTCCATCTGCCATTCGTCGGCCCACTGGCCTAATTGATCAAGATCCCGTTGCAATCCTAGATAACCTTCTTCACTATCCACTGTGCCACCAATCTTGGTGTCATCTGCAAACTTACTAACCATGCCTCCTAAATTCTCATCCAAATCATTAATATAAATCACAAATAACAGTGGACCCAGCACCGATCCCTGAGGCACACCACTGGTCACAGGCCTCCAGTTTGAAAAACAACCCTCTACAACCACCCTCTGCCTTCTGCCGTCCAGCCAATTTTGAATCCAATTGGCAACCTCACCCTGGATCCCGTGAGCTTTAACCTTCTGCAACAACCTACCATGCGGTACCTTGTCAAAGGCTTTGCTAAAGTCCATGTAGACAACGTCTACTGCACTGCCCTCATCTACCTACTTGGTCACTCCCTCAAAAAACTCAATCAAATTTGTGAGACATGATTTTCCACGCACAAAGCCATGCTGACTGCCCCGAATCAGTCCTTGCCTCTCTAAATGCTTGTAGATCCTGTCTCTCAGAATACCTTCTAGCAACTTACCTACTACAGACGTTAGGCTCACCGGTCTGTAGTTCCCAGGCTTTTCCCTGCTGCCCTTCTTAAACAAGGGCACAACATTCGCCACTCTCCAATCTTCAGGCACCTCACCTGTGGCTGCCGATGATTCAAATATCTCGGTTAGGGGACCCGCAATTTCCTCCATAGCCTCCCACAACATCCTGGGATACATTTCATCAGGTCCTGGGGATTTATCTACCTTGATGCGCTTTAAGACTTCCAGCACCTCCTCCTCTGTAATATGCACACTTCTCAAGACATCACTATGTATTTCCCTTAGTTTCCTAACATCCATGCCTTTCTCCACCGTGAATACCGATGAGAAATATTCATTCAGGATCTCACCCAACTCTTGTGGCTCTGCACATAGATGCCCTTGTTGATCCTTAAGAGGCCCTACTCTGTCCCTAGTTACTCTTTTCCCCTTTATGTATCTGTAGAATCTCTTTGGATTCTCCCTTGCATTATTTGCCAAAGCAATTTCATGTCCCCTTTTTGCCCTCCTGATTTCCCTCTTAACTCTATTTCGACAATCTCTATACTCTTCAAGGGATCTACTTGATCCCAGTTGCTTATGTACGTCATATGCCTCCTTCTTCTTTTTGACCAGAGTCTCAATATCTCGAGTCATCCAGGGTTCCCTACTTCTACCAGCCTTGCCCTTCACTCTAAAGGGAATGTGCTTACCCTGCACACTGGTTAACACATTTTTAAAAGCCTCCCATTTACCAGCCGTCCCTTTGTCTGCCAATAGTCTCCCCCAATCTACCTATGCAAGTTCCTGTCTGATACCATCAAAATTGGCCTTGCCCCACTTAAGAATTTTAACTCTTGGGCCAGACCTATCATTCTCCATAGCTATCTTAAAACTAATGGAATTATGGTCACTTGTCCCAAAGTGATCCCTCACTAGCACTTCTATCACTTGCCCTTCCTTATTTCCCAAGACGAGGTCAAGTTTTGCCCCCTCTCTAGTCGGTCCATCCACATACTGAATGAGAAATTCCTCCTGAATACACTCAACAAATTTCCCTCCATCCAAGCCCCTAATGCTATGGCTGTCCCAGTCAATGTTGGGAAAGTTAAAGTCCCCTACTACTACCACCCTATTATTCTTGCAGCTATCTGTAATCTCCTTACATATTTGCTCCTCAATTTCCCGCTGACTATTTGGGGGCCTGTAGTACAGTCCTACCAAAGTGATCTCTCCCTTCTTATTTTTCAGTTCCACCCATATAGACTCAGTGGGCGAACCCTCGGATATATCCCCTCTAAGTACTGCTGTGATGTTCTCCCTAATCAAAAGCGCCACTCCCCTTCCTCTCTTACATCCTGTTCTATCCTTTCTATAGCATCTGTACCCCGGAACATTGAGCTGCCAGTCCTGCCCCTCCCTTACCCATGATTCAGTCATAGCTATAATATCCCAGTCCCATGTGCCCGTCCATGCCCTGAGTTCATCCGCTTTGCCCGTCAGGCCCCTTGCATTGAAATAAATGCAGTTTAATGTAAACCTTCCTTGCTCTCTGCCCTGCTTTCTCTGGTCATGCTTTACACACTCTCCCTTCCTGCCTTTTGTTTCTGTCCCCACTGACTTCCTACATCGGTTCCCATCCCCCTGGCACATTAGTTTAAACCCTCCACAACTGCACTAGCAAACACCCCCCCCCCGAGAACATTGGTTCCGGTCCCACCCAGATGCAGACCGTCCGATTTGTACAGGTCCCACCTCCCCCAGAATCGGTCCCAATGTCCCAGGAATTTGAAACCCTCCCTCTTGCACCATCTCTCAAGCCACGTATTCATCCTAGCTATCCTGTCATTCCTACTCTGACTATCACGTGGCACTGGTAGCAATCCTGAGATTACTACCTTTGAGGTCCTAATTTTTAGTTTAACTCCTAACTCCCTAAATTCAGCTTGTAGGACCTCATCCCGTTTTTTCCTATATCGTTGGTGCCTATATGCACCACGACAGCTGGCTGTTCACCCTCCCCCTCCAGAATGCCCTGCAGCCGCTCCGAGACATCCTTGACCCTTGCACCAGGGAGGCAACATACCAACCTGGATTCTCGTTTGCTTCCGCAGAAACGCCTGTCTATTCCCCTTACAATTGAATCCCCTATCACTATAGCTCTGCCACTCTTTTTCCCGCCCTTCTGTGCAGCAGAGCCAGCCACGGTGCCATGAACCTGGCTGCTGCCACCTTCCCCTGGTGAGCCATCTCCCCCAACATTTTCCAAAACGGTAAATCTGTTTTGGAGGGAGATGACCGCAGGTGATCCCTGCACTGCCTTCCTACTCTTCCTCTGTCTGTTGGTCACCCTTTCCCTATCTGCCTCAGTAATTTTAATCTGCGGTGTGACCAACTCACTGAATGTGCTATCCACAACTTCCTCAGCATCGCGGATGCTCCAAAGCGAGTCCATCCGCAGCTCCAGAGCCGTCAAGCGGTCTAACAGGAGCTGCATTTATAATTGGAAGTTGGTGTATTTTGTTTTGAGCTAACATTAACCTGTTTGAAAAAGATGCTTGTGCCACGTCTTTATTTTCTGATCTCACACTGCGGAAACCCACGTTCGATTCCAGCTCTGTACAATAACTGACCTATCACACCTTGTCAATTACTCACAACGTAAATTGTGGAAAAGAGCATTAACAATCATCTATTATACATTTTGTGAAATTTCAGAACAAGATTGGTTCAGCAGGCAAATTGATGAATCCATTTTTTGTCCTAGTGAAACGCTGTTACACAGATCTCCAAGAACGCTCAGGGAGTTCGAAAGCATCCCAGACCAAACAGTGCGCTTGATTGCTCCTCCTGCCACAGGCATTCAGTCCCTCCAACAGCCATCCCAAAATGCACCGCAATAACTCAACAAATGTCCTCAGGCAATTGTCCCTGAGACAGCACCTTCCATACCTACGACCACTATCATTTTGAAGAACTAGACAAGCCGCTACTTGGGAAAATCACCAACTGGAATTTCCCCTCAAAATCACTCACCACTCCCACTTGGATTCAAATGAACGTTCCTTCGCGGTAACGGGAAAGAAAATCATTTAGCTTCATCCATTAAAGCACGTTGGGTTTACCCAATCTTCACGGACTGCGGCGTTTCAAGAAAGCTGCGCACCACCACCTTCTGAAGGGCAACTGGGAATGGGCAATAGATTCTGTCCGAACCAGAAATAAATATAGAGTACTCAATTAATTGTTTTCAAAGAAGAGGCAATTTCGTGTGGCCAAGCCACCTATCATGCACATATTTGCTTGTGGGGGAGAAATCAAAGCAAATACGGGGCCAATGTGCAAACTCCACACGGACAGAAGGGCAAGTTTTAGACTAGATGAACGAGGAAGTTTTTTACACAGAGGTTAGTGGGTGCCTCGTACTCGCTGCCGGAGGAGGTGGTGGAAGCAGGGACGATAGTGACATTTAAAGGGCATCTTGACAAAGATAGGAATAGGAAGGGAATAGAGGGATACGGACCCAGGAAGTGTAGAAGATTGTAGTTCTGTCGGGCAGCATGGTCGGCACGGGCTTGGAGGGCCGAAGGGCCTGTTCCTGTGCTGTACATTTCTTTGTTGTTTGTTCTATGTTGACAGTGACCCAGAGCCGAGATCGAAATTGAGAACTCTGTGGCGTGAGGCAGCAGTGCTAACCACTGGTCCATTGTTCTGTCTCTGTTTGTTGTTCCAACGGTGGAATGAATCATGTAACTTCTACTTCAGAGGAAACTGGATCTAAGGTATTTCTAATAATCCTGTAAGATAGAAACAATGTGCTTGCTGCAGTAAGGTGGAAGGGAGTGGTGTGCAATGTAGTCCAGCATTAAACGCGCTCTAACCCTTTCTCTCTTTACCATTCTCCTTTATTCTGTTTCTGTTTTATTTCTGTTCGTTTCGGGTGAAGATTTGATTAGCTGTGGGTCTCTTGATCAAGATATTCTTCGACATTTTTTCCAGTCAGACACATTCTGTGACTTTGTTTTTTTTTAACCTCTGCAAAGATGATGAATAATTGAAAATTAACAACATAGAAGCGGCTCTTTGTTCCACAATTACTGTGTCTGTCGCCATTATTACTATTATACAGATACATGGTCAGATAATTGAATGCAGGAGTTTGGAGATCTTGCTGAACTTGAACAAGACATTGGGAAGGACACACTTGGAATACTGTGTACAGTTCTGGTCACCCTAATATAGAAAGGATGTTAGTAACCTAGAATGAGGGCAGAAAAGATTTGCTAGGTTGCTACCGGACTTGATGGTTTGAGTTATAAGGAGAGGCTCGATAGGCTCGAACATTTTTCTTGAAGCCTCGGAGTGATCATGACGGCGACAATAAAATAATGCGGGGCATAGATATTGTAGATGTTCCCAAAGGTAATGGAATCCAAAAGTAGAGGGCAAAGGTTAAAGGTGAGAGGGGAGAGATACAAAAGAGTCCAGGTGAACAATTTGTTCGCACTGAGAGTGGTGAGTGTTTGAAATATTGGCAGTAGTACAGCCGTCTACAATTCTGCCTTTTAAAAAGTATTTTGATATTTATGTGGAGAAGATGGGTACACAGGAATATGACCAAATATGGGCAATCGGGCAGGCTTTGTGCAATAAAAACTGGGAGGCATGGACAAGTTAGACCGACGCACCTATTTCCAACGGTGAACATCGATGAATCTATCACCTGTCCCACTTCCAGATCTGTGTCGCTGCAGATTGGGGTTCTACATCTATATGTCCAAATCGGTTTGAAATTTTGCTGTGGGTGTCTGCCTCAATTTTTCTTATCGACAGTGAACTCTGAGAGAATGAAAGTATCTGAGCAACAGGCAGCAAATTACATTAAGGCAGAAGCTCAGCTGTGATTAAACTGAATGTTGGGGCAGGAACGATTATGGGCATAGTATCCCTATGTTGTCATTTGCGATCAGTTCCAGTTGCCACAGCATCGCAGATGAAGATATCTGCGAGATAAGATTTTTCAGTTCCATGTTTCCAACAATTATTTCAATGTCCTGGGATACAGTTCAATTATCTGGTCTGCACTGCCTGTGAGATTGGTGGATGCAGATACAACAGTGACTTTCAAATGTCAATGCCAGAAACGACAGCAATCAAATTCATGCCTCTTGGAAAAGGTCGGTCGAGTGGGATTGAATGATCATCTAATCTAAAGAGCCGCTGATGTCAAACGGAATGAATGGCCTCCTTCGGTACTTCACGCACTTTTATGTTTTTGGTCACGTCTGGCTGTAAGATGATGTGCATCAACACCTGGAGTTTCCCCTGAATGTGACCCACCACGGCGAGTAGGATAACGGTAATCCTTTTCTACAATGTCTCCGTGCTTTAATCCAGCGTCAGCTTTAGCTCACTGGTTACTTCACAGCATCAACTTAATTGTAAGTTCGGACCTGTCTCACCATGGGCGCTGCTTGGCGTTTTTAATATTTCCAAAACATGTGTGTTGCATAAATAAAAGCAGCAGGCATTTATAATTGGAAGTTGGTGTATTTTGTTTTGAGCTAACATTAACCTGTTTGAAAAAGATGCTTTTGCCACGTCTGTATTTTCTGATCTCACACTGCGGGAACCCAAGTTCGATTCCAGCTCTGTACAATAACTGACCTATCACACATTGTCAATTACTCACAACGTAAATTGTGGAAAAGAGCATTAACAATCATCTATTATACATTTTGTGAAATTTCACAACAAGATTGGTTCCGCAGGCAAATTGATTGATCCATTTTTTGTCCAAGTGAAACGCTATTCCCCAGATCTCCAAGAACGCTGAGGGAGTTCGAAAGCATCCCAGACCAAACAGTGCGCTTGATTGCTCCTCCTGCCACAGGCATTGAATCTCTCCAGCAACCATCCCAAAATGCACCGCAATAACTCAACAAATGTCCTAAGGCAATTGTCCCTGATACAGCACCTTCCATACCTACGACCACTATCATTTTGAAGAACTAGACAAGCCCCTACTTGGGAAAATCACCAACTGGAATTTCCCATCAAAATCACTCACCACTGCCACTTGGACCCATATAAACGTTGCTTCGCGGTAACGGGAAAGAAAATCATTTAGCTTCCTCCATAAAAGCCCGTTGGGTTTACCCAATCTTCACGGACTGCAGCGTTTCAAGAAAGCAGCTCACCAACACCTTCTGAAGGGCAACTGGGAATGGGCAATAAATTCTGTCCTAACCAGCAACTTTCACATCCAGGAAAAGTGATCTTTTTAATGCATTGATGCTTTGAATTTCTGGGGCCTGGGATGAACTGTTCTCCATTCTATAAAAATAAATATAGAGAACTCAATTCATTGTTTTCAAAGAAGAGGCAATTTCGTGTGGCCAATCCACCTATCATGCACATCTTTGCTTGTGGGGGAGAAATCAAAGCAAATACGGGGCAAATGTGCAAACTCCACACGGACAGAAGGGCAAGGTTTAGAGTAGATGAACGAGGCAAGTTTTTTTACACACAGGGTAGTGGGTGCCTGGAACTCGCTACCGGAGGAGGTGGTGGAAGCAGGGGCGATAGTGACATTTAAGGGGCATCTTGACAAATATAGGAATAGGAAGGGAATAGAGGGATACGGACTCAGGAGGTGTAGAAGATTGTTGTTTAGTCGGGCAGCATGTTCGGCACGGGCGTGGAGGGCCGAAGGGCCTGTTCCTGTGCTGTACACTTCTTTGTTCTTTGTTGACAGTGACACAGAGCAGAGATCGAACTTGAGAACTCGGCGTCGTGAGGCAGCAGTGCTAACCACTGGCCCATTGTACTGTCTCTGTTTGTTGTTCCAACGGTGGAATGAATCATGTAACTTCCACTTCAGCGGAAACTGGATCTAAGGTATTTCTAATTTCATTAATTCTGTAAGATAGAAACAATGTGCTTCCTGCAGTAAGGTGGAAGGGAGTGGTGTGCAATGTACTCCAGCATTAAACGCACTCTCCCCTTTCTCTCTTTGCCATTCTCCTTTATTCTGTTTCTGTTTTGTTTCTGTTCGTTTCGGGTGAAGATTTGAATAGCTGTGGGTCTCTTGAACAAAATATTCTTCTACATTTTTTCCAGTCAGACACATTCTGTGACTTTGTTTTTTTTTAACCTCAGCAAAGATGATGAATAATTGAAAATTCACAACATAGAAGCGGCTCTTTGTTCCACAATTACTGTGTCTGTCGCCATTATTACTACTATACAGATACATGGTCAGATAATTGAATGCAGGAGTTTCGAGATCTTGCTGAACTTGAACAAGACATTGGGAAGGACACATTTGGAATACTGTGTACAGTTCTGGTCACCCTAGTATAGAAACGATGTTATTAACCTCGAATGAGGGCAGAAAAGATTTGCTAGGTTGCTACCGGACTTGATGGTTTGAGTTATCAGAAGAGGCTCGAACATTTTTCTTGGAGGCTCGGAGTGATCATGACGGCGACAATAAAATAATGCGGGGCATAGTTATTGTAGATGTTCCCAAAGGTAATAGAATCCAAAAGTAGAGGGCAAAGGTTAAAGGTGAGAGGGGAGAGATACAAAAGGGTCCAGGTGAACAATTTGTTCGCACTGAGGGTGGTGAGTGTTTGAAATATTGGCAGTAGTACAGCCGTCTCCAATTCAGCCTTTTAAAAAGTATTTAGATATTTATGTGGAGAAGATGGGTATAGAGGAATATGACCAAATGTGAGAAATCGGGCAGGCTTTGTGCAGTAAAAACTGGGAGGCATGGACCAGTTAGACCGACGCACCTATTTCCATGCGGTGAACATCGATGAATCTATCACCTGTCCCACTTCCAGATCTGTGTCGCTGCAGATTGGAGTTCTCCATCTATATGTCCAAATCGGTTTGAAATTTTGCTGTGGGTGTCTGCCTCGATTTTTCTTATCGACAGTGAACTTTGAGGGAATGAAAGTATCTGAGGAACAGGCAGCAAATTACATTGATGCAGAAGCTCAGCTGTGATTAAACTGAATGTTGGGGCAGGAATGATTATCCGCATAGTCTCCCTATGTTGTCATTTGCGATCAGTTCCAGTTGCCACAGCACTCGCAGATGAAGATATCTGCGAGGTAAGATTTTTCAGTTCCATGTTACCAACAATTATTTCAATGTCCTGGGATACAGTTCAATTATCTGCTCTGCACTGCCTGTGAGATTGGTGGAGCCAGGTACAACAGTGACTTTCAAATGCCAATGCCAGAAACGACAGCAATCAAATGCATGCCTCTGGGCAAAGGTCGGTCGAGTGGGATTGAATCATCTGCTAATCTAAAGAGCCGCTGATGTCAAACGGAATGAATGGCCTCCTTCGGTACTTCACACACTTTTATGTTTTTGGTCACGTCTGGCTGTAAGATGATGTGCATCAACACCTGGAGTTTTCCCTGAATGTGACCCACCACGGCGAGTAGGATAACGGTAATCCTTTTCTACAATGACTCCGTGCTTTAATCCAGCATCAGCTTTAGCTCACTGGTTACTTCACAGCATCAACTTAATTGTAAGTTCGGACCTGTCTCACCATGTGCGCTGCCTGGCGTTTTTAATATATCCAAAACATGTGTGTGTTGCATAAATAAAAGCAGCAGGCATTTATAATTGCAAGTAGGTGTATTTTGTTTTGAGCTAACATTAATCTGTTTGAAAAAGATGCTTATGCCACGTCTTTATTTTCTGATCTCACACTGCGGAAACCCAAGTTCGATTCCAGCTCTGTACAATAACTGACCTATCACACATTGTCAATTACTCACAACGTAATTTGTGGAAAAGAGCATTAACAATCATCTGTTATACATTTTGTGAAATTTCAATACAAGATTGGTTCCGCAGGCAAATTGATTGATTCATTTTTTGTCCAAGTGAAACGCTGTTCCCCAGATCTCCAAGAACGCTGAGGGAGTTCGAAAGCATCACAGACCAAACAGTGCGCCTGATTGCTCCTCCTGCCACAGGCATTCAATCCCTCCAACAGCCATCCCAAAATGCACCGCAATAACTCAACAAATGTCCTAAGGCAATTGTCCCTGAGACAGCACCTTCCATACGTACGACCACTATCATTTTGAAGAACTAGACAAGCCCCTACTTGGGAAAATCACCAACTGGAATTTCCCATCAAAATTACTCACCACTCCCACTTGGACCCATATAAACGTTTCTTCGCGGTAACGGGAAAGAAAATCATTACGCTTCCTCCATAAAAGCACGATGGGTTTACCCAATCTTCACGGACTGCAGCGTTTCAAGAAAGCAGCTTACCACCACCTTCTGAAGGGCAACTGGGAATGGGCAATAAATTCTGTCCTAACCAGCAACTTTCACATCCAGTAAAAGTGATCTTTTTAATGCATTGATGCTTTGAATTTCTGGGTCCTGGGATGAACTGTTCTCTATTCTATAAATATAAATATAGAGTACTCAATTCATTGTTTTCAAAGAAGAGGCAATTTCGTGTGGCCAATCCACCTATCATGCACATCTTTGCTTGTGGGGGAGAAATCAAAGCAAATACGGGGCACATGTGCAAACCCCACACGGACAGAAGGGCAAGGTTTCGAGTAGATGAACGAGGCAAGTTTTTTTACACAGACGGTAGTGGGTGCCAGGAACTCGCTACCGGAGGAGGTGGTGGAAGCAGGGACGATAGTGACATTTAAGGTGCATCTTGACAAATATAGGAATAGGATGGGAATAGAGGGATACGGACTCAGGAGGTGTAGAAGATTTTAGTTTAGTCGGGCAGCATGGCCGGCACGGGCGTGGAGGGCCGAAGGGCCTGTTCCTGTGCTGTACACTTATTTGTTCTTTGTTCTTTGTTGACAGTGAACCAGAGCCGAGATCGAACTTGAGAACTCGGCGTCGTGAGGCAGCAGTGCTAACCACTGGGCCATTGTGCTGTCTCTGTTTGTTGTTCCAACGGTGGAATGAATCATGTAACTTCCACTTCAGAGGAAACTGGATCTCAGGTATTTCTAAGAACATGAATCCTGGAAGATAGAAACAATGTGCTCCCTGCAGTAAGGTGGAAGGGAATGGTGTGCAATGTACTCCAGCATTAATACGCGCTCTGCCCTTTCTCTCTTTTCCATTCTCCTTTATTCTGTTTCTGTTTTGTTTCTGTTCGTTTCGGGTGAAGATTTGATTAGCTGTGGGTCTCTTGAACAAGATATTCTTCTACATTTTTTCCAGTCAGACACATTCTGTGACTTTGTTTTTTTATTAACCTCTGCAAACATGATGAATAATTGAAAATTCACAACATAGAAGCGGCTCTTTGTTCCACAATTACTGTGTCTGTCGCCATTATTACTATTATACAGATACATGGTCAGATAATTGAATGCAGGAGTTTGGAGATCTTGCTGAAGTTGGACAAGACATTGGGAAGGACACATTTGGAATACTGTGTACAGTTCTGGTCAGCCTAATATAGAAAGGGTATTATTAACCTCGAATGAGGGCAGAAAAGATTTGCTAGGTTGCTACCGGACTTGATGGTTTGAGTTATCAGAAGAGGCTCGAACATTTTTCTTGGAGGCTCGGAGTGATCATGACGGCGACAATAAAATAATGCGGGGCATAGTTATTGTAGATGTTCCCAAAGGTAATGGAATCCAAAAGTAGAGGGCAAAGGTTAAAGGTGAGAGGGGAGAGATACAAAAGGGTCCAGGTGAACAATTTGTTCGCACTGAGGGTGGAGAGTGTTTGAAATATTGGCAGTAGTACAGCCGTCTACAATTCAGCCTTTTAATAAGTATTTAGATATTTATGTGGAGAAGATGGGTATAGAAGAATGTGACCAAATGTGAGCAATCGGGCAGGCTTTGTGCAGTAAAAACTGGGAGGCATGGACAAGTTTGGCCAAAGCACCTATTTCCATGCGGTGAACTTCGATGACTCTACCACCTGTCCCACCTTCCAGATCTGTGTCGCTGCAGATTGGAGTACTCCATCTATGTGTCCAAATCGGTTTGAAATGTTGCTGTGGGTGTCTGCCTCGATATTTAATATCGACAGTGAACTTTGAGTTAATGAAAGCATCTTGAGGAACAGGCAGCAAATTACATTGAGGCAGAAGTTCAGCTGTGATTAAACTGAATGTTGGGCAGGAATGATTATCCGCATCGTCTCCCTATGTTGTCATTTGCTCTCTGTTCCAGTTGCCACAGCACTCACAGATGAAGATATCTGCGAGATAAGATTTTTAAATTACATGTTTCCAACAATTATTTCAATGTCCTGGGATACAGTTCAATTATCTGGTCTGCACTTCCTGTGAGATTGGTGGTGGCAGATACAACAGTGACTTTCAAATGTCAATGCCAGAAACGACAGCAATCAAATACATGCCTCTGGGGAAAGGTCGGTCGAGTGGGATTGAATTATCTGCTAATCTAAAGAGCCGCTGATGTTAAACGGAATTAATGTCCTCCGTCGGTACTTCACGCACTTTTATGTTTTTGGTCAAGTCTGGCTGTGAGGTGATGTGCATCAACACTTGGAGTTTTCCCTGAATGTGACCCACCACGGCGAGTAGGATCACGGTAATCCTTTTCTACAATGTGTCCGTGCTTTAAGCCAGCGTCACCTTTAGCTCACTGGTTACTTCACAGCATCAACTTAATTGTAAGTTCGGTCCTGTCGCACCGTGGGCACTGCCTGGCGTTTTTAATATTTGCAAAACATGGGTGTTACATAAATAAAAGCAGCAGCACATTTATAATTGGAAGTTGGTGTATTTTGTTTCGAGGTTACATTAATCTGATTGAAAAATATGTTTGTGTCACGTGTTTACTTTCTGTTCTCACACCACGGAAACCCAATTTCGATTCCAGCTCTGTGGAATAACTGACCTATCACACATTGTCAATTAGTCACAACATAAATTGTGGAAAAGAGCATTAACAATTATCTATTGTACACTTTGTGAAATTTCAGAACAAGATTGGTTACGCAGGCAAATTAATTAATCTATTTTTTGTCCAAGTGAAGCGCTGTTCCCCAGATCTCCAAGAACGCTCAGGGTGTTCGAAAGCATCCCGGACCAAGCAGTGCGCTTGATTGCTTCTCCTGCACAAACATTCAATCCCTCCAACAGCCATCCCAAAATGCACCGCAGTAACTCAACAAGATACCTCAGGCTTTTGTCCCTTAGATAGCACCTTTCATACCTACGACCACTATCATTTTGAAGAACTAGAAAAGCCCCGACTTTGGAAAATCGCCAACTGGAATTTCCCATCAAAATCACTCACCACTTCCACTTGGACCCATATAAACGTTCCTTCGCGGTAACGGGCAAATAAATCATTTAGCTTCGTCCATAGAAGCACGTTGTGTGTATACAAACTCCACGATCTGCAACGATTCAAGAAAGCAGCTCACCTTCTGAAGGGCAACTGGGAATGGGCAATAAATTCTGTCCGAACCAGCAACTTTCACATCCAGTAAAAGTGATCTTTTTAATGCATTGATGCTTTGAATTTCTGGGGCCTGGGATGAACTGTTCTCCATGCTTAGAAAATATATATAGAGTAAACAATTCATTTTTTCTATTATGGGGCAATTTTTTCTGGCCAGCCCACCTACCCTGCGGATCTTTCGTTAGTGTGGTAGAAACCAACGCAAAAACGGGGATAATGTGCAAACTCCACACGGACAGTGACCCAGAGACGGAATAGAACCTGAAAACTCGGTGCCGCGAAGCAGCAGTGCAAACCACTGCGCCATCGCGCTGTCCCTGTTTTTTCATTCTAACCGTGGAATGAATCATGTAACTTCTGCTTCAGAGGAAACTGGATCGAAGGTATTTCTAACAGCATGCATCCTGGAAGACAGAAACAATGTGCTTGCTGCAGTAAGGTGGAAGGGAGTGATGTGCAATGTAATCCAGCATTAAACGCTCTCTCTCCCCCTTTCTCTCTTTACCACTCTCCTTTATTCTGTTTCTGTTTTGTTCCTATTTGTATCGGGTGACGATTTGATTTGCTGTGGGACTCTTGAGCAAAATATTCTCTCCACCTTTTTCTAGGCAGGCGCATTCTGTGACTTTGTTGCTTTTTGGAACCACTGCAAACATGATGAATAATTGGAAATTCACAACACTAAAGGAGGCTCTTTGTTCCACAATTACTGTGTCTGTGCCCATTATTACTATTATATAGATACATGGCCAGATAATTGAAAACAGGAGTTTGGACGTCTTGCCGAAGTTGCACAAGACATTGGGAAGGACACACTTGGAATACTGTGTACAGTTCTGGAATATAGAAAGGATATTATTTAGGGAGAAGGAATGCAGAAAAGGTTTGCTAGGCTGCTACGGGACTTGATGGTTAGAGTGAATAGGATCGGCTGGCTATACTGGAACATTTTTCTTGGAGGCTAGGGGTGATCTTGACGACGGCTGTAAAATGAAACGAAAACCGCTGACTGTCACAAGTAGGTTACAAATGTAGTTACTGTGAAAAGACCCTTGACGCCACATTCCGGCGCCGGTGCGGGGAGACTGTTATGGGAATCGAACCGTGCTGCTGGCTTGCTATAAACCAGCGATTTAGCCTTGTGCTTAACAGCCCCACAGAAGCAATGACGGGCATAGACCAGGTAGATGTTGCCAAAGTTAATGGAATCCCAAACGAGAGGGCACAGGTTTAAGGTGAGAGGGGATTGATACAAAAGTTGATACAAACAATTGTTTCACTGGTTTCTGTTTCTGTTTTGTTTCGATCGGTATCGGCTGAAGGTGTGATTTGCTGTGAGTCTCTTGAGCAAGATATTGTTCCACATCTTATTCCACTCAGACACATTCTGCGACTTTTTTGCTTTTTGCACCATTGTAAACATGATGAACAATTGGAAATTCACAACGCTGAAGGAGGCTCTTTGTTCCACAATTCCTGTGTCTGTGCCCATTGTTACTATGATCTAGTTACATGGTCAGATAATTGAATACAGGAGTTAGGATGTCTTGCTGAAGTTGTACAAGACATTGTGAAGGACACACTTGGAATACTGTGTACACTTCTCGTCAACGTAATATAGAAAGAGGGCAGAAAAGATTTGCTCGGCTCCTACCGGACTAGACAATTTGATTAAGAAGGAGCGGCTGGATAGACTGGAACATTTTTCTTGGAGGCTGGGGGCGATCTTGACGTCGGCTATAAAATAATGAGGAGCATAGATGAAGTAGATTTTCGCAAATGTAGTGGAATCCAAAACTAGAGGGCATAGGTTTAACGTGAGAGGGGAGAGATTCAAAAGGGTTCAGAGAGACAATTGTTTCACACAGAGGGTGGTGAGTGTCTGGAACGAGCTGGCAGAGGCAGTAATAGAGGCGTCTACAATTCTGCCTTTAAAAAGCATTTAGATAGTTTTCTTGAGAAGATGGGTAGAGAGGAATATGACCAAATGTGGACAATTGGCCCGGGGTTGTGTAGTAAAAACTGGGCGGCATTGACAAGTTAGGCAGAAGGGCCTATTTCCATGCTGCAAACTTCTATGACCCTATGACCTGTCCCACCTTCCAGGTCTGTGTCGCTGCAGATTGTAGTACTCCATCTATATGTCCAAATCGGTTTGAAATTTTGCTGTGGGTGTCTGCCTCGATTTTTCAGATCGACAGTGAACTTTGAGGGAATGAAAGTATCTGAGGAACAGGCAGGAATTGACGTTGAGACAGAATCTCAGCTGTGGTCAAAGTGAAAGTTGGGGCAGGAGTGAGTGGCCTTGTAGTCTCTCTATGTTGTAATTTGCTCTCAGTTTCAGTTGCCACAGCACTCACAGATGAAGATATCTGCGAGATAAGATTTTAAAGTTACATGTTTCCAACAATTATTTCAATATTCTGGGATACAATTCAATTATCTGGTCTGCACTGCCTGTGAGATTGGTGGAGGCAGATACAACAGTGGCTTTCAAATTTCAATGCGAGAAACGACAGGAACGAAATGCATGCCTTTTGGGAAAGGTCGATCGAGTGGGATTGAATGAACCGCTCATCTAAAGAGCCGCTGTGGTTAAACGGAATGAATGTCCTCCTTCGGCACTTCACGCACTTTCAAGTTTTTGGTCACGTCTGGCTGTGAGATGATGTGCATCAACACCTGGAGTTTCCCGTCAATGTTACCGACCACGGCGAGTAGGATCACGGCAATCCTTTATATATAATGTGCCCGTGCTTAAAACGACGTCAGCTTTAGCTCACTGGTTACTTCACAGCATCAACTTAATTATAAGTTAGAACCTGTCTCACCGTGGGCGCTGACTGGCGTTTTTAAAATTTCCAAAACATGTGTGTTGCATAAAAAATGCAGCAGCACATTTATAATTAGAAGTAGGTGTATTTTGTATAGAGGTTGCATTGATCTGTTTTAAAAAGAGGCTTGTGCCACGTGCTTACTTTCTGACCTCACACTGCGGAAACCCAAGTTCAATTCCACCTCTGTATAATATCTGACCTATCACACTCTGTCAATTACTCACAACCTAAATCCAGGAAAAGAGCATGGACGATTATCGATTATACATTTCCTTAAATTTCGGAACAAGATTGTCTACGCAGGCAAATTGATTAATCCATTCTTTTCCACGTGAAACGCTGTCCCCAGATCTCCAAGAACACTCAGTGAGTTCGAAAGCATCCAGGACCAAGCAATGCGCTTGATTGCTCCTCCTGCCACAGGCATTCAATCCCTCCGCCACAACCATCCCAAAATGCACCGCAATAACTCAACAAAGTTGTCGGGCAATTGTTCCTTCGGCAGTACCTTCCAGACGTACGACCACTAAGATTTTGAAGAACTAGACAAGCCCCTACTTGGGACAATCACCAACTGGATCTTCCCCTCCAAATCACTCACCGCTCCCACTAGGATCCATATTAACGTTCCTACAAGGTAACGGGGGAAAAATAATTTTGCTTCCTCCATAAAAGCACATTGGGTGTACCCAAACCTCACGGACTGCAACGCTTCAGGAAAGCAGCTCACCACCACCTTCTGAAGGGCAACTCGGGATGAACAATAAATTCTGTCCTAACCAGCAACTCTCAATCCAGTAAAAGTTATCTGTTTAATACATCGGTGCTTTGAATTCCTGGGGCCCGGGATGAACTGTTCTCCATTCTCGAAACAAAAATATAGGGTACCCAATTTATTTTTTCCAATTAAGGCGCAATTTAGCGTGACTAAGCCACCTACTCTGCACATAATTGGGTTGTGGCGGCATAACCCACGAAAACACAGGGCGAATGTGCAAACTCCACACAAAGAGTGACCCAGAGCCTGGGTCGATCCTGAGAACACGCCCTGTTCGTAATTCTAACGGTGGACTGAATCATGTAACTTCTGCTTCACAGGAAACTGGATCGAAGGTATTTCAAACAGCATGAATCCTGGAAGATAGAAACAATGTGCTTGCTGCAGTCAGGTGGAAGGTAATGGTGCGCAATGTATCCAGCAGTAAACGTGGTCTCCTCCTTTCTCTCTTTACCACTCTCCTTTGTTTCTCTTCTGTTTCTATTGGCATTGGGTGAAGATTTGTTTTGCCGTGGGTCTCTGAGCAAGACATTCTTCTACATCTTATAGCAGTCAGACACATAGTGCGACTTTTTTGCTTTTTACACGACTGTTAACATGATGAATAATTGGAAATTCACAACACTGACGTTGTTCCACAATTACTGTCTCTGTGCCCATTGTTACTATTCTACAGATACATGGTCAGAAATTGAATACAGAAGATGGGATGTCTTGTTGAAGCTGTACAAAACATTGGGAAGGACACAATTGGAATAATGTGTATAGTTCTGGTCACAGTAATATAGAAAGAGGGCAGAAAGGATTTGCTCGGCTGCTTCCCGTCTTGAAAATTTGTGTTATAAGGACTGGCTGGATAGACTGGAACATTTTTATTGGAGGTGTGCGGTGATCTAGACAATGGCTAAAAAATAATGAGGGGCATAGAAAAGGTAGATTTTCCATGAGGTACTGGAATCCAAAACGAGAGGGCATAGGTTTAAGTTGAATGAGGAGAGAAACAAAAGGATCCAGAGGCACAATTGTTTCACACAGAGGGTGGTGATTGTCTGGAAGGAGATGGCAGAGGCAGTAGTAGAGGCGTCTACAATTCTGCCTTTTAAAAAGCATTTAGATAGTTATATGGAGAAGATGGTATGGAGGAATATGACCAAATGTGGGCAATTGGACAGGCTTTGGGCAGTAAAAACTAGACGGCATGGACAAGTTAGGCCGAAGGGCCTATTTCCACTCTGTAAACCTCTATGACCCTATGAGCTGTCCCACCTTCCAGATCTGTGTCGCTGCAGATTCGAGCACTCCATCTATATGTCCAAATCGGTTTGAAATGTTGCTGTGGGTGTCTGCCTCCATTTTTCTTATCGACAGTGAACTTTGAGGGAATGAAAGTATCTGAGGAACAGACAGCGAATTACATTGAGGCAGAATCTCAGCTGTGATCAGACTGAATGTTGGGGCAGGAGTGATGGCTGTGTAGTCTCCCGATGTTGTCATTTGCTATCGGTTCCAGTTGCCACAGTACTCGCAGGTGAATATAACTGCGAGATCAGATTTTTAAGTTACATCTTTCCAACAATTATTTAAATGTGCAGGGATACATTTAAATTATCTGGTCTGCACCGCCTGTGAGATTGGTGGAGGCAGATACAACAGTGACTTTCAAATTTCAATGCGAGAAAGAACAGCAATCAAATGCATGCCTTTGGGGAAAAGTCGGTCGAGTGGGATTGAATGATCTGCTAATCTAAAGAGCCGCCGAGGTTAAACGGAATGAATGTCCTCCGACGGTACTTCACGCACTTTTAAATTTTTGGTCACGACTGGCTGTGAGGTGATCTGCAGCGACACCTGGAGTTTCCCCTCAATGTTACCCACCACGGCGAGTAGGATCACGGGAGGCCTTTATATAAAATGTGTCCGTGCTTGACGTAAGCGTCACCTTTAGCTCACTGGTTACTTCACAGCATCAACTTAATTGTAAGTTCGAGCCTGTTTCACCATGGGCGCTGCCTGGCGTTTTTAATATTTCCAAAACATGTGTCGTGGATAAATAAAAGCAGCAGCACATTCATAATTTGAAGTAGGTGTATTTTGTTCCAGGCTGCATTGATCGGTTTTAAAAAGCAGCTTTTGCCACGTGTTTACTTTCTGGCCTCGCGCTGCGGAAACCCGAGTTCGATTCCAGCTCTGTACAATAACTGACCTGTCACACTTTGCCAATTACTCACTACATAAATGGAGGAAAAGAGCATTAACGATTCTCTATTTACATTTTTGAAATTTCGGAACAAGATTGTTTACGCAGGCAAATTGTTTAAACCATTTTTTTCCCGTGAAGCGCTGTTTTCCAGATCTCCAAGAACACTCAGGTAGTCTTGAGACCCTGGAGGTAATGGATAAAGATTTACTAGCGAGACAAACGGAAGGAATCACATCCATACCGCCGCAGACTGAACTTCCTCAAACAGTGTGACTGAACGAGCAGTGCAGACTTTCATGAGGGACTTGCAGAAACAGTCCATGCTGTAGATACGAGGTTGGTATGTTTTTTTCTTCAGCTACCTTAACACAACACACATTACGACCAGAGCGGCACCGGAATAACTGCAGTTGGGCCGGAGGTTGATAACCTGCCTTATTCTGGCGTTCGCCGAGATTGGCGTTGTAGTGCAATGGAATTCAGATCTACAGAGGCAGTATTAAAGCAGGCAGATGCAGGACGGAGGTGTTCAACCGGGAGACACGGTATACATCTGAACCTGTGGAGGGAGTGATATTGGGGATACTAGGAACCATGCTGCAATGGACGGGAACGGTATCTTGCATGGCATAAACACGGGAGTGGACGTGCAGCCATCTGGGATGGCCACTTCCAGAATACAAAATGGACAATTGCAAAGATTGCAGGGAAATATGGACAATGCTAAGATAGCAGGCAGGCACAGAATCTGTCTGCATATTGGAGAAATAACTCCAAGACGAGACTGAAACTATAGGCACAATTGTGTATGGATGACCCATCTCCGTGAACAAAGGAAGATAATTAAGTCACCGATCTGGCCCCAGACCTCACGGCGCCAGTACCCCAAACAGAAAGCGCAAGCAAAGCCAGGCCAATGGCCACCTAGTACACGCCCAGCCATGAGGGCACCCACCCATTCATTGGTTACGATCAATGCGAATGATCAAGAAACGGCCTAATTGCTTGGGGCCAAGTCCAAGGCCCGCCAAAAGCGCGTGAAGCCCCCCTTCAGATATAAGAAGAAGGCCCCAAGAGAGAATCGCTCTCGTGGAATCGGCTCTCAAAGCGGAGAGACCCTTCCACCAGCTACACCAGAAGCAAGTAAGTTCAATATCAACGCACGAAACCAGACGGACGACCTTAGCTGTTCCCCTCTACCACTTCCTCCCCAGCAGCCACAGATCCTAACAACAGCCATTGTTCTTCTTACTGAGTGGGCGCCCGAAGCTAAGTAAAGGCTTTAGCAGTAGCGATAGTTTAGTCTGTAGTATTTCGTGCATGAGTAGAACTTGCTGAGTGTGTAAATAAACAGTATTGACATTGAACTAACTAACTGGTGTACCGGCTCTTCAATCAGTATTCGGGTTTGAACCTTGTGGCGGTATCGAAAGATACCTGGCGACTCTAAAGCAAACTAAATTAGAAATAAGGAAGGCGACCATATTTACCGCCATATTCAGAAACAACCAAAGAGAGCAACATTTACTGGCGACCTCTGACGGGACTCGACCTGGAAGTTGCCTAGTCACTCCGAGAGAACCCAAATTTGAATTGGGATCCAATTGGAAACAGGAAAACCACAAGTGTAAGAACAATACTGATCAAACCTCCAAGATTCGAAAGTCTGTTAATGCATGAGTACTAACAGGGATTTAAGGTAAACCTGAGAGATTTTGTTGCGTAAAACTATTGGGAGTTTGGTAGGCCGGATATTAGCGTAAGCCGTACCCGTGTTTACATCACCACTTTATCAACCTCTGTTCCAAATTCGGTAGACACCACAGAGATAGAGAAAAATGGCAATGAAGACAATGGAACACCTTATGAACCCCCAGGAATTCGACGTTGAAGCGACCAGTAGAGTAGGACAGTGTCCCGTATGGGAAGAAGAGATCAGAAAGTATCTCAAAGGAAAAGCTTTGGCCCTTTGGAGTGAATTCTGCGCCAATGACGAAACAGGTCCCGGAAGCAGAGGGCATACTTGGTGGGAGAACCTGACAGAGATCCATAAGAAGAGCTGAGGGAAAGCTCGCAAGCCGATGGCAATCGTGTCCTGCTTGGCACAATTGCGAGGTACAAGAGGCTGTCGTGAGGATGCTCCATAGAGTGATTGAGGAGAGAGACAAGAATAGTAAAGGAGATGTGAGTGGATATGAGAGAGAGAACAAGGAACTGTGAGAGCAGTTAGCGGCGAGGGACAAGGAGGTGGCTGATGCCACGTGGGCACACCAGTTTTGTCTCGCCCACTTGAGCAGCTTTCAGTCCAAATATGACAAAGCCTACCAAGACACGCAACGCGCGGTGTCGGTAAAACAGGAAAACCAACAACAGGTCGAGCAGTTGCAGAAACAGTGCAACAACTTAAAAGCAGCTCTACGAGCGCTCCACACTTTCACAACCGAGTCAAGGCAGAGCTCGGTAGACCACGCAAAGTGCCGGAAGCAAATTGCAGTCTCTGGTTTCTGTTCAGAATGGGTTGCAGAGCAGGTTCGGACCACAGCTCGAGCAAGAAAATAGCCCCGATTGGCAGGAGTTAAATGAGACTCCCCATAGATATGTACATGGGACATGTACATAGGAAAAACCCCAGAAACGAAAAGTACCCCAACGCCCAACTGAACAGGCAGAACACACCCCGATGAACCCTGTCACCACACAGCGCAGGGCCACAGCAGAAGGGAACACAGATTTCTTCCACACTAACCCATTAACCGTCACTCAATTAAGAGACACGTCTGATAAAATAACACCGTTCCTACCCACATCGGACCCCCACCAGTTCTTTGCAAGAGCAGGCGATCATGGTACGGCCTGGATGAAAACGAGCAAGTGAAGCTTACAGTTTTAAGCCTCGACCCTTCAGTCGTGGCATCCCTTCCCGACCCACAGAATGTAGGAGGAGGCACCCTACAAGAAATGCACACAGCGATCCTAGATGCGATCGGCTATAACAAAGGAGACCCCGTAGAAGGCCTAAACAAGTGGAGGCAAAAGAAGAGAGAGCACCCCACAGCGTATGCTGAACGCATGTGGATAGATTTCACAGCAGTATTCGGAGAGGTAGCCCGCGCCCATTTGACCATGGATAATATGGCCAAGTGGACTCGAATCCAATTCTCTCATGCGACAGAGGCAGGGCAGAGAGCTTGCACAAATTACGACCCCCTCAGACGAGCCGCACAACGAGAAATGGGTTTTGAAAAGATTGCCCGTGCTTAGGAACAGTCCATCCAAGGCGAAATCGTGGGCAGCACGGTAGCATTGTGGATAGCACAATTGTTTCACAGCTCCAGGGTCCCAGGATCGATTCCGGCTTGGGTCACTATCTCTGCGGAGTCTGCACATCCTACCCGTGTGTGCGTGGCTTTCCTCCGGTTACTCCGGTTTCGTCCCACAGTCCAAAGATGTGCAGGTTAGGTGGATTGGGCAGGATAAATTGCCCTTAGTGTCCAAAATTGCTCTTCGTGTTGGGTGGGGTTACTGGGTTATGGGGGTTGAGTGGAGGTGTTGGCCTTGGGTAGGGTGCTCCTTCCAACAGCCGGTGCAGTCTCGATGGGCCGAATTGCCTCCTTCTGCACTGTAAATTCTATGATAATCTCTGAAAACCGCATTTTTAAAACCAGATGAAAAGCAGGCAGACATGCATCCAGTTAGGACGCACGAGGACCCCGCATGGGTAAATGAGGGCAGGAACAGCCCACAGCAACCCAAATCCCAGGAGTGTTACAATTGTGGACACTATGCACGAGAGTGCAATGCGCCCCAGAAGCACCAGAGAAACCAACAGACGGGCACCGTAATAAGAATGGGGCAAAGCCAATCCATAACGTTAGCGCCCGTTATGAGAACGCAGACATGAACGGCACCGACTGACGGTGTACGGGATCCTCAACTTGGATCTGCGACACTCTTTGGAACAAGTTCGGTTGTCCAGTAGAAGCAGGCAAAGTCCGGGGAAACACCATAGAATTTCTTTGGGACACAGCAGGGTCCCGCACCACACTCCATTCCTCCACAATGTTTCAACGGGACACGTGGCCCACAACAGACAACATCACACTCAGGGTTTTTACAGGTCATTTACAACAGGGACACTTCACAGCCCCTGCAGCGATACAAAGAGGGAACATTACGACTAAACACCCCGTAGTTGTGGTCGATCTACCCCAGACAGCTGAACACATCCTGGAATTGACTTTTTGAGCTTCCACAACCTCTCATTTGATCCGGTAAATAAATGTGTATGGAGAATGGCAAAGGCAGCACGTAAAACCGCCACGCTTAGAGTTGGAGAATATGCAAACAGAATCAGCGCAGTACGAGGCTTCTGGTTCGACCCTCGAGCCATTAGTCAGGACAAACAGGTTAGGGAAGTCCTGCAGCAACACAAAGCAGCATTTGCACAGCACAAGCACGACTGTGACAAGATAGCTTAGTGAATATTACAGGTCCCGACCCCAGACCCCAAAAGCAGTACGGTTTTCCCCAAGAAGCAGAGGGAGAAATGTCAAAGGTAATACAGTCTGGTTGATCAAGGCGTACTCATATCAATAGCCTCCACGAATAACGCACCAATTTAGCCCGTCAGGAAACCCGATGGATCATGGCGACTGATCATTGATTACCGGGAACTGAACAAAGTAACCCCAGTAGCAGCCCCCACCGTAGCCACGAGTCCCGAGACCATGCTAAAAAAGGGACTACAGTCAAAGTTGTTTTCGATTTTGAACTTAGCAAAGGCTTTTGGTCCATTCCATATGATAAAGCGTGCCAATATATATTCGCCTTTATATTCCAGGCAATACACGTCGACATGCCTTTCACAAGGCTTCCACATCTCCCCCACCATTTTCCACCGATAGCTGGCAAATGGATCAGCAAAATGTTCCCGAACCGATTGTCTGGTCCAATATGTAGATGATATGCGACTACAGGCGAACACAAAGGGAGAGCACATTTCGCTTCTCGCCGAACTTTTCGGACTCCTGCAACAGAATGGATGTCAAGTGAACCCCAAAAAGGCCCAGATTTTGCATGAAAAAGTGATTTACTTGGGTACAGTACTCACATATGGTAAACGCGTGATCGAGCAAAAGATGATTGACTCGATCGTCAAATTGCCGCTTCCCCATAACATAACAGCTCTCCGGTCATTTCTAGGACTGGTTGGCTACTGCCGAAACCACATTCACGGTTTTGCCATAAAAGCAGCGCCCCTATCCGAACTTCTCAAGAAACAAGCGCCTTGGGAATGGCTTCCACATCACACGGATGCCGTGGATGCATTAAAAAGAGCCCTCAGCACAGCCTCCGCATTACAGGTCCCATTTCCACTTCCCCGTACCCATTCGAAGTAGCAAGCACCGTCCGAAGCCTTTCGGCCGTGCTCCTCCAAGAACGACATGATCGCTTAGGGGTATACGCCTCATGCGTGTTAGATCCTGTCAAACAAGGATTTTCTGCCTGCGAAAGGCACCTGCTCGCAGATTTGTGGGCAGTACAATACTTCGCCTACATTACAGGACTCAACCCCATCACCATTCTCACTGAACAGACCCCAACTCAGCTACTACTAGATGGTCGACTTAAGGATGGCACAGCAAGCCAGATCCGTGCAACCCGTTGGACCCTTCTTTTACAGGGGCGGGACATAACAGTTAAAAGAACCAAGACCCACACTTTCCTAGCCGATAATTTACACCATGCAGGTACCCCACACGCGTGTGAGATCATCTCCACTAAACATAATACAGGATCCTTGATACCTAAGTGAGCTCCCAGGAAAGCAGGTACTACACCCCAGAGACACCAGCCCACAGACACGTGCGCACCCATTGTAACCTATGTGGATGGCTCCTCCATAGTTTTAAATGGGAAAAGAAATACTGGTTGCGGTATTTACGTAAGAGGACGCACAGGGACGCCCCCCAGAAGAGGTTTCGTTGAAATTGCCAGGACACTTGGGCTCGCAGGCAGCAGAGCTGGCAGCCAGAGCGCACATTGTAGATCAACTCGACTCGTTTCCGACCACAGCCGACATATATTCGGACAGTTTATATGTCTGCAACAGTTTAACCGAATTCCTACCCCTGTGGGAAAATAGAGGATTCGTTTCCGCAGACAGAAAGCCTCTACCCTCAGCCCCATTATTCCTACATATCCTAGAGACAGCTCAAGATAGGAAATACGGCATTATTAAAGTTCGTAGTCATCATCGTTCTTCCCCGCCACCCCCCCCCCCCCCCCGCGCCCCCCCCCCCCCTCCGGTAACGTTAAGGCAGACGCCCTACGGAAGGTAGTTTCCAGACATGGTCACTTTTGGAACCCCCCGAAAGCGCCCCAGTGCACGCGGATCAGCTCTCACAGACTAACATTCAAGATTTGGCAAAGGCTCAAAAAGAAGATGAGAAGCTCAGTGAAGTTTAAAAAGGCAATTTCGCAGCCCCTTATGATAAGATTAAAAACGCGATAACCATACATGACGGTGTGATTTTAAAAGACGGCATTTATGTATTCCCTAGCCAGGACAGGAACCAAATTATTTGTCAGTTCCATGACAATCATGGGCACCGGGGCATTGAACCCACCCTAGCACACCTCAGACCTTTCTGCTGCTGGCCTGATTTAAAAACCAATGTTACTCATTTCATTGAGAATTGCTTAATCTGTGCCCAGAACAATCCGGACAGATGTGCAAGAAAAGCTCAGCTAAGTCACACCCCTATTATATAGGACCCCTACCCCACCACACCCCCTCAATTGCAGAAATTGTTTTAAGTATGTGCTGCTGGTCATCGACACCTTCACAAAATGGGTGGGAGCTTTTACATCCAGAACAAACACTGCCAAAACGACAACTAAAATCCTAGCACAGCAGATCTTTACAAGATGGGGCCTCCCATGCAGTATAGAGTTCGAACAAGGCTCCCATTTTACTGGACGAGTGATGAAAAACGTCCTCACAAATGTCGGAATAAAGCAAACGTTTCATATAACATACCAGCCCCAATCACGCGGCATTGAGAGGATGAACAGAACTCTGAAAGCGACCCTCAGGAAAATGGTGCAACAGCACAATAGCACCTGAGACTCAGTTCTCCCCTTTGCGCTGATGTTCATAAGAAACACGGTATCCAGGTCCACAGGATACACCCCCCACACCCACATGACCGGACGCCCCATGAAAGGGACAGAATATTTATTAGGACTGGATTTGGCCAGCCCCACAGTCACCGCCCTCACGCATGAAAAATCAGTCCAGCAGATTAATGATAATGTGAAGGCAGCCCAGCTCGCTGCAGCTGTTAGACCTGGGACAGGGAAGAAGCAAAGCAGGGCTTGCTTTGATAAAACGGTACACGCCACCGAGTTTGCTGTAGGATAGCAAGGGAGGCTATCCCTATACAACCCCAGTTCATTCCTCTCCCCCAAACCTTCCGGACCGTATTCCATCTCTGACAAAGTCAGCCCCTCTGTACACAAGATCACAAATCCCGATGGGACGTCTGCGTGGTTTCACATAAACCAGCTTAAGACTTGTGGCTCGCAGAACAACCATTCCCTTTGCACACCACATGTCGTTTGCAGCAGCATATGAGCACGCCCCGCCCACGAATGATGCATTCGTACCCTCCCCAACCAGTCCAGCCCGTCCTCAGACACGACTTCGACTCCAACTCCATAGGCACGTCTCCGTCTCTCCCTTCCTTCAACCAGCAGCGATAGCGAAAGCGACAGCCCCCAGCACACCACGCTACGATTACACCTCTGCATCAGGCCCCACTCCCAGTGATACTGAACACGATTCCAGCGACACCTTCGAGATAACATACATTAAAGCCCCTGACCCAGACCCACCGCCCGACGATTATGGATTAACCCCTAGCAGCTCCAACCTCGACACAAGATTCTGGCACCGAGACAATTCGTTCAGGCTCATCCAGAATGATGAGATGGACCCCAATTAGCCCCTTGCAGCTTTAGCAAACCTACTCCAGTCAAGAGTATGGCAGCTGGGAGAAGATGAAGACATAGAGTCTGACTCCCACCAAACGAATCCCTTTGCGACTCTGTTTGCTACTGAGCAATGAGGTGTCCAGATGATGGTAAAAAGGAACCGATGGAGAGTTACGGTGTCCTTTCTGATGGAACCTGCACCATGTTTGTAATGTATGTTTGTTTGTTATTGTTTAGAAACCGCATTGGGGAACTGGAGCTGGAGCTGGATGAACTTCGGATCATTCGGGAGGCACAGGTGGTCATAGATAGAAGCTTCAGGGATGTAGTTACTCCGAAGAATAAAGATAGATGGGTGACGGTGATAGGGGCTGGGAGGAAACAGCCAGTACAGGGATCCGCTGTGGTCGTTCCCCTTAGTAACAACTATACCGCTTTGTACACTGTTGGGGGGGGGGGGGGGGACTTGAGGCTGTTTTCGTTAGAGAGACTTACCATGGGTAGGCCATGGGCTCCAGGTCTCTGGCACAGAGTCTGTCCTTGTTGCTCAGAAGGGAAGGGGGTGAGGAGTAGAGCATTAGTCATTGAAGCCCAGTGAGGGGATAGATAGGAGAATCTGTGGGAACGAGAGAGACTCGCGGTTGGTGTGTTGCCTCCCAGGTGCCAGGGTGCGTGATGTCTCGGATCGTGTTTTCGGGATCCTTAAGGGGGAGCAGCCCCAAGTCGTGGTCCACATAGGTACCAACGCCACAGGTAGGAAAAGGGATAGGGATGTAAGGCAGGAATTCAGGGAGCTAGGGTGGAGACATAGATCTAGGACAAACAGAGTTATTATCTCTGGGTTGTTACGCGTGCCATGTGATAGCGAGACGAGGAATAGGGACAGAGAGGAGTTGAACACGTGTCTACAGGGATGGTGCAGGAGGGAGGGTTTCAGATTTCTGGCTAATTGGGGCCCATTCTGGGGTCGGTGGGACCTCTACAAACGGGATGGTCTACACCTGGACCAGAGGGGTACCAATATCCTGGGGGGGAAATTTGCTAATGCTCTTAGGGAGGGTTTAAACTAGTTCAGCAGGGGCCTGGAAACCTGAATTGCAGCTCCAGTATACAGGAGGTTGAGAGTAGTGAGGTCATGAGTAAGGTTTCAAAGTTGCAGGAGTGTACCGGCAGGCAGGAAGGTGGTTTAAAATGTGTCTTCGTCAATGCCAGGAGCATCCGGAATAAGGTGGTGAACTTGGGGCATTTGTTGGTACCTGGGACTTCGATGTTGTGGCCATTTTGGAGACATGGATAGAGCAGGGCCAGGAATGGTTGTTGCAGGTGCCGGGGTTCAGATATTTCAGTAAGCTCAGGGAAGGTGGTAAATGATGGGGAGGGGTGGCATTGTTAGTCAAGTACAGTATTATGGTGGCAGAAAGGACGTTTGATGAGGGCTCGTCTACTGAGGTAGTATGGGCTGAGGTTAGAAACAGGAAAGGAGAGGTAACCCTGTTAGGGGTTTTCTATAGACCTCCGAAAAGTTCCAGAGATGTAGAGGAAAGAATTGCAAAGATGATTCTGGATAGGAGCGAAAGCAACAGGGTAGTTGTTGTGGGGGATTTTAACTTCCCAAATATTGACTTGAAACGCCGTAGTTCGAGTACTTTAGATGGGTCCGTTTTTGACCAATGTGTGCAGGAGGGTTTCCTGACACAGTATGCAGATAGGCCAACGAGAGGCGAGGCCATATTGGATATGGTACTGGGTAATGAACCAGGACAGGTGTTAGATTTGGACGTAGGTGAGCACTTGGGTGATAATGACCACAATTCGATTACGTTTACTTTAGTCATGGAAAGGGATAGGTATATACCGCAGGGCAAGAGTTATATCTGGGGGAAAGGCAATTATGATGCGATGAGGCAAGACTTAGGATGCATCGGATGGAGAGGAAAACTGCAGGAGATGGGCACACTGGAAATATGGCGCTTGTTCAAGGAACAGCTACTGCGTGTCCTTGATAGGTATGTACCTGTCAGGCAGGGAGGAAGTAGTCGAGCAAGGGAACCGTGGTTTACTAAAGAAGTCGAAACACTTGTCAAGAAGAAGAAGGAGGCTTAGTAAAGATGAGACATGAAGGTTCAGTTAGGGCGCTCGAGAGTTACAAGTTAGCAATGAAGGAGCTAAGGAGAGAGCTAAGAATAGCCAGGAGGGGACATGATGAGTCTTTGGCAGGTAGGATCAAGGATAACCCGAAAGCTTTCGAGACATATGTCAGGAATAAATGAATGACTAGAGTAAGAGTAGGGCTTGTCAAGGGCAGTAGTGGGAAGTTGTGCTAGGAGTCCGAGGAGATAGGTGAGGTGCTAAATGAATATTTTTCGTCAGAATTCACACAGGAAAAAGACAATGTTGTCGAGGAGAATACTGAGATTCAGGCTACTAGACTAAAAGGGCTTGAGGTTCATAAGGAGGAGGTGTTAGCAGTTCTGGAAAGTGTGAAAATAGATAAGTCCCCTGGGCCGGATGGGATTTATCCTAGGATTCTCTGGGAAGCTAGGGAGAAGATTGCTGAGCCTTTAGTTTTGATTTTTAAGTCATCTTTGCCTACAGGAATAGTGCCAGAAGACTGGAGGATAGCAAATCTCCTCCCCTTGTTCAAGAAGGGTAGTCGAGACAACCCCGGTAACTATAGACCAGAGAGCCTTGTGGGCAAAGTCTTGGAAAGGTTTATAAGAGATAGGATGTATAATCATCTGGAAAGGAATAATTTGATTAGAGATAGTCAACACGGTTTTGTGACGGGTGAGTTCTTTGAGAAGGTGACCAAACAGGTGGATGAGGATAAAGCAGTTGATATGGTGTATAGGGATTTCAGTAAAGCGTTTGATAAGGTTCCCCACGGTAGGCTACTGCAGAAAATACTGAGGCATGGGATTCAGGGTGATTTAGCAGTTTTGATCAGAAATTGGCTAACTGGAAGATGACAAAGGGTGGTGGTTGATGGGAAATGTTCAGACTGGAGTCCAGTTTCTAGTGGTGTACCATAAGGATCTGATTTGGGGCCACTGCTCTTTGTCATTTTTATAAATGACCTGGAGGAGGGCGTAGCTGGATGGGTGAGTAATTTTGCAGATGACACTAAAGTCGGTGGAGTTGTGAACAGTACGGAAGGATGTTACACGTTAAAGAGGGACATAGATAAGCTGCAGCGCTGGGCTGAGAGATGGCAAATGGAGTTTAATGCAGAAAAGTGTGAGGTGATTCATTTTGGAAGGAATAACAGGAAGCCAGAGTACTGGGCTAATGGTAAGATTCTTGGCCGTGTGGATGAGCAGAGAGATCTCGGTGTCCATGTACATAGATTCCTGAAAGTTGCCACCCAGGTTGAGAGGTTTGTCAAGAAGGCGTATGATGTGTTAGCTTTTATTGGTCGAGGGATTGAGTTTCGGAGCCATGATGTAATGTTGCAGCTGTACAAAACTCTGGTGCGGCTGAATTTGGAATATTGCGTGCAATTCTGGTCGCCACATTATAGGAAGGATATGAAAGCATTGCAAAGGGTGCAGAGGAGATTTACCAGAATGTTGCCTGGTATGGAGGGAAGATTTTATGAGGAAAGGCTGAGGGACATGATGCTGTTTTCGTTAGAGAGAAGAAGGTTAAGAGGTGACTTTATTGAGGCATACAAGATGATCAGAGGATTGGATAGGTTGGACAGTGAGAGCCTTCTTCCTTTGATGGTGATGTCTAGCACGAGGGGACATAGCTTTGAGTTGAGCGGAGATAGATATAAGACAGATGTCAGATGTAGGTTCTTTACTCAGAGAGTAGTAAGGGTGTGGAATGCTCTGCCTGCAACAGTAGTGGACTCGCCAACATTAAGGGCATTCAAATGGTCATTGGATAGACATATGCACGATAAGGGAATAGTGTAGATGGGCTTTAAAGTGGTTTCACAGGTCGGCGCAACATTGAGTGCCGAAGGGCCTCTACTGCGCTGTAATGTTCTATGTTCAATGTTCATTGCGAGAGGTTTTGTGTATAAAAGCAGGGATGTGTTGCTGCAATTATATAGGGCCTTGGTGAGGCCACACCTGGAGTATTGTGTGCGGTTTTGGTCTCCTTCTCTGAGGAAGGATGTTCTTGCTCTCGATGGAGTGCAGCGAAGGTTTACCAGACTGATTCCAGGGATAGCGGGACTGTCGTATGAGGAGAGATTGACTAGGTTGGGATTGTGCTCGCAGGAGTTCAGTAGAATGAGGGGGGATCTCATAGAGACTTATAACATTCTAACCGGACTAGACGGTGGATGCAGCAAAGATGTTACCAGTGATTAGTGTGTCACGAACCAGGGGTCACAGTCTGAGGATGGAGGGTTAACCATTTCGGACAGAGTTAAGGAGAGATTTAGTCAGAAAAAGAGTGGTGAGCCTGTGGAATTCATTACCACAGGAACTAGTTAATGCTAAAACTTTGAACATATTCAAGAGGTGGCTAAATGTAGCACTTGGTGAGAATGGGATCAAAGGCTATGGGGAGAAAGCAGGATTAGGCTATTGAGTTGGATGATCAGCCATGATCGTGATGAATGGCGGAGCAGGCTCGAAGGGCCAAAAGGCCTCCCCCTTCTTCTATCCTCTATGTATCTCTGTATCAAGGTAAACTTTTTAAACACGAAGCAGTAAACTAGCATGGACAATCTACCCAACCTGCACATCTTTAGACTGTGGGAGGGAACAGGATTCCCCGAAGGAACCTCACACAGACACGGGGAAATACTGCAAACTCCAAACAGGCAGTCACGTTAGGTCGAAATGCCACCGTGCCTCCCAGGGGTATTCGTCAGGGTGGTCACAGTGAGGGATATTAGTCAGGGTAGGGACTGTTCAAAGGGAAGGGAATTAGTCATGCTATGCTCTGTCCTGAGGCTGGGGGAATTAGTGAGTTGAGGGGCTTTACACCGGGATATTCAATTAGTCAGGGGAGGGATCGATACGAGTGAAACACATATCTCCAACGGTCACCCCAGCCAACTCGTGAATAATAAAACAACCAAGCAGGATCGGACAGTGACTCACGGCTACTGGTGAGGAACAGAATCGCCGATGCAGGTGATCTGCATCCTGCGATATTCAAACAACTGTCTTCGAACCACGATTAACATGCAAAAACTGTCCTACAAATGTAATAATTTGAAGTACTGGATCACCTCTCAACACGCACCACTCTCAATCCAAGAAATGTCTAGTAAAATGAGGCACAGTCAATCCTTCTTAACCGTGGTTCCTAAATTTGTCTTTTATTCATCTTTTCTTCACTGCTCTTCCCATTATAACGAAGTAGCGGGAAATGAAATCTGCCTTACAGTGTACTGAACGTCATTGATGCTCCATGCAGACTCCGTCCCGCAGAGACTGTCCCCTGGTCCCCCAAACTTCTGAAACTAATGTACCCACCGTCGACGTGATTGGTGATTTTGGAACCTGTCTATCCCACCTCTCTTTATTCTCTGTCCTGTTGGTGAGTAAGACAGTTTAATTCAATGTGTTTTCTGCGAAAAACAAAGATACGAATCCCTGATTTTCACAAAAGTCTGATGTATAATGTTCGTTGCTGACGTTATAAATAGTGGGCCTGCTTAGGCAACTGGTCAATCCAAATCGTTTTTTTAAAAATGGAGCCAAATATAATTTCGTGACGAATTTCTGCTGCATCTCATGTCTCTGGAACAGATCGCCTGAATATTCCTGTGAGGAGCTGGCAATTGAGCCAGGAGCCCTCCTGCAGATGTCAGGGTCTGAAGTGAACAACCGCCTCACTATTTGCAGCTCAACGCACGCCGAAGCGTTTGGCTGCTTCTGCATTCTGTCTTCCAAAGTTAATCTGGGAGCATCTTCATTTAACACAGTATTTATTTGCCACGGCAATTACTGATTTCACAGGCAGAGCGAGCAACTGCAGTGAACCGAGTGATTTTAGAGGAGAAGCAAACCTCTGTCGGGCACTGGGGGAAATCAAACCGCAGTTCCTCGTTAGTATAGTGGTTAGTATCCACGCTTATCACGCGGGAAACCGGGGTTCAATTCCCCAACGGGGAATTTGTACCTCTCCAGAAAAACGACGGGGTATCCTTTTGAAAGTTGGCACAGCGGCTGCCAAATCCGCCAAAGCACATCGCTCAAAAGTTGCATTCAACGGGGCGGACTTGACACCACTCCTCAAAACCGCCCGCACCAATGTTGTTGTACAATACTTCGGTCAGCGAACAGAACACATATCGTTTCAGTTCACAAGTTTGCCCGTTGAAAAGTCCAAAATGCTGCCTTCAACGGGAGCCATTTTTCGCACAAGATATGCGCTCGCAAAAGCGATACGAGTGAATCACATATCTCCAACGGTCACCGCAGCCAACTCGTGAAGAATAAAACAATCAAGCAGGATTCCAGTAATGGTGCACTCGACCCTCTCCAGGGTATCAGAGCTGGGCTAGATCTCCCAAATAGGGGAGGAGAAGTCTTCCAGCCCGTCAATCTCGCCTCCGAGCCATCTACTAGGCGAAGACGTCCCGTTTCCGACCCCCCGTATACAACGCCAGGTGAGTCGGTGGCCAAGGCTCCAGATCGCTACCAAGACCCCCTGTCCTGGCGTTAAAGAGGGGATCAGGGATCTGACAAGTTTAGAGCAAAACCAGAAGGCATGATACCCCGCACCTCAAAACTAACATATGCACATATCCCCCACCCCTGAGGAAAATACCACTCATCTTTGCCCTGGTCAAGGCCGCCCTGTGCACCATCTTCAACCGGATCAAGATGAGCCGAGTGCGGGGGAAGAACATAAGAACATAAGAACTAGGAACAGGAGTAGGCCATCTGGCCCCTCGAGCCTGCTCCGCCATTTAATGAGATCATGGCTGATCTTTGTGGACTCAGCTCCACTCTCCGGCCCGTACACCATATCCCCGAATCCCTTTATTCTTTAGAAAGGCATCTATATTTTTCTTAAAAACGTTTAAAGAAGGAGCCTCAACTGCTTCACTGGGCAAGGAATTCCAGAGATTCACAACCCTTTGGGTGAAGAAGTTCCTCCTACACTCCGTCCTAAATCTACCTCCCCTTATTTTGAGGCTGTGCTCCCTAGTTCTGGTTTCCCTGACCAGTGGAAACAACCTGCCCACATCTATCCTCTCTATTCCCTTCATAATTTTATATGTCTCAATACGATCCCCCCGCATCCTTCTAAACTCCAATGAGTACAGTCCCAGTCTACTCAACCTCTCGTCCTAATCTAATCCCCTCAACTCTGGGATCAACCTAGTGAATCTCTTCTGCACTCCCTCCAGTGCCAATATGTCCTTTCTCAGGTAAGGAGACCAAAACTGAACACAATACTCCAGATGCAGCCTCACCAACACCCTATACAATTGCAGCATAACCTCACTAGTCTTGAACTCCATCCCTCTAGCAATGAAAGACAAAACTCGATTAGCCTTCTTAATCACCTGTTGCACCTGCACACCAACGTTTTGCGACTCGTGCACCAGCACACCCAGGTCCCTCTGCACAGCAGCATGTTTCAACATCTTACCGTTTAAATAATAATCCATTCTGCTGTTATTCCTCCCAAAATGGATAGCCTCACACTGCCAGACCCTAGCCCATTCACCTAACCTATCCAAATCCTTCTGCAGGCTTCCGGTATCCTCTGCACTTTTTGCTTTACCACTCATCTTAGTGTCGTCTGCAAGCTTTGACACATTGCACTTGGTTCCCAACTCCAAATCGTCTATGTTAATTGTGAACAACTGCGGGCCCAACACTGATCCTTGAGGGACCCCACTAGTTACAGGTTGCCAACCAGAGAAACACCCATTTATCTCTACTCTCTGCTTTCTGTTAGTTAACCAATCCTCTACCCATGCTACCACTTTACCCTCAATGCCATGCATCTTTAGTTTATGCAGCAACCTTTTGTGTGGCACCTTGTCAAAAGCTTTCTGGAAATCCAGATATACCACATCCATTGGCTCCCCGTTATCTGCTGCACTGGTAACGTCCTCAAAAAATTAGTCAGACACGACCTACCCGCTGACCCCGTGAACAGCCTCACTCCTGACTCTCAGAGGGTGCTGGAGGCAGCCCCAAAACCTATCAGAAGCATACGGATGAGCATGTGGAGAGCCCTCGCCATACAGGGCTACGGAGCGGTTGCTAGAAATTTTGATGAGGCTAGATCGGTGCTTGATGGCCGGAACCGACATGATGGGCCGAAGTGTCCCTTTCTATGCTGCCCTTTCACCCCACAACGGGAGCACGTCCTCTCTCTAGACGAGGGACATCTCCAAACATCGCAAAGCTGCAGAGATTCCCTGCAGGGTGTTACATTCGGAAAGACAACTTTCTGTTTTTTGGAGGTGTCCACCCTGAAGGCCAACACACCCGATTTCTCCACAAATGCCCCCAGGCATTTAAAAAATTATTATTAAATCCTGTTCCAGGCTACGGCCTGTTAAAAACGTGGAAAATAACTGATGTCCAGTGGCAAAGCAGCGGATGTTATTGCAAAACATCCGTCCCACCCAGACACTCACTCAATCCTGCACACAAATTCACCAAACTCTCACTGCCACACATTCACATATACACACACGCTCACACACACGCCAACACATATCCATGTAGACACCACAAACAGACATGCACACTCACACCTGCATTCAAAAACACACTCACACCTATACATATACTTACAGTGCCTCACACACACGCGGGCGCGCCCTCACACACACATAAATGGTACGCATTTACACACAAACATTGGCACACGCTCTCTCCACACACACACACTCACACAAACACTACACACACATGCATAGAAATACACACGACACGCACACTCACATAGACACACTGACGTGGACACACTCACACTTATAGACAAACTCCAACACTCATGCACACAGGCACATTCTCACAAACCCTCCCCAGAAACACAGTCTCACATACACAAACAGACACCTTAACAACCTTAGACACAGATCCGTAAAGGTATGTGCGCGTGATTCTGACATTTTCTACAGGGGGTGGATTAGTAGATGTTTATGTGTGTAATTCTGACATTTCCCATTAGAGGGTAGATTGGTAAAGGTTTATCTGTGTGCGATCCTGATATTTTGCATTATGGGGTAGACTGGTACAGGTGCTTCTGTGTGACCCTGTCATTCCCCATTAGGGCAAAGGATTAGGAGGATGGGGGTGAAAGGAGAGAACCAGGGTGAGAGAGAGTTAAACAGAGATAGGGGGTTTGAGTAATGTTGGAGACGCAGTGGGAGAAATACATGGCTGTATCTGGATGTGGGGGTGCGGGTGCGTTTTCCTGCATGGTGAGACTTGTTGCAATGTCTTCATTGCAACTTTAATCATTCACTCATTGACGAGTGGGGGTACGAGTTTTGGAATTTAGTTGTATAATACTAAAACATTCCAATGTTCACTCTGGTGGGGACAGTTAATGCAAATGGGAAGACAGGAGCCTTTCAGAATGCATTTTAATCCAGCTCTCACAGGGCCTGGATTGAAAAAGGCTGCAATTGGGGCTCAGTTTAATTCGCTAATCACAGTGTCCGAGGTTTGCTGTAATGAATGTCACTGTTCCCGGTGAAAGCCCAGGGGAACGTTTGAATTGAATTTTATTGAGTTTCTGCTTGTAAATGGGGCTGTTTAGCACAGGGCTAAATCGGTGGCTTTGAAAGCAGATCAAGGCACGCTAGCAGCACGGTTCAATTCCCATAACAGCCTCCCCGAACAGGCGCCGGAATGTGGCGACTAGGGGCTTTTCACAGTCACTTCATTGAAGCCTACTTGTGACAATTAGCGAATTTCATTTCATTCATTTCCATTTCATTTCATTTCAAATTTCTCGTCTGTCTGTCTCTCTCTCTCTCTCTCTCTGCCTCTCTCCCTCCATCTCTCTCTCCCTCCCTATCACCGTTTCTCCTTCTCTCTCTCTCGCTCTCCCTCTTTCTCCATGAATAAAAGAATAGAAAGGGAGGAAGGGGGAGTGAGAGAAACAGGAATAAACAGCAGAATAGAGGTAGCATTTGATGGGGGATCTCAGGGGAGGGAAGGTGATAGTCAATTCCCACCCAGACCCCCTTTATCATGGGATACTGTCGGTGAACTCTGTCCCTCATTCCCCTCTCCCCTCATTGGGAGATATTGTCTGGAGATTGTACTCGGGTATGTGCGTGCATGGGATGATCAAATTCTGCAATGTGTGCATGTGGGGTCAGTTATCCGATCACAGTCCCATTCAGAATGAGAGTTCAGGGAAGCTTTGCTGAAACTCTCTTATTCCTCTGACACATTCTCAATGTAGGTGCTGTTTTTTTTCATGTCTGGAAAGAAAATGTGTCCATTTCATAAACCTGGTTGTCTCAATATTTTTAAAAACTTAAAAATAATGCTTTTTCCAGGGCATCTATTTCTTTAGAGAACTTTTGCAGCCTTTATTGCCATTGTGGCTGCTCTTCCTCCTCCTCCTCCCGGCGGCCTTGGGCTCCACAGCTCTCCCTGCGGCGGCTGCTGCTCCTTCCAGAGTCACCTCTTGGCATCGCATCCCGTGCTTCCCACACACACAAAACGCAGGTTGAACGCCGACCGTCACCAATGCAAGATGGCTGCCTACCGACTCCAAAGAGAATGCAACATAGCTACCTACAGTCTTCAATGGGAATGCAAGATGGCTGCCCACAGTCTCCAATGGGAATGCAAGATGGATGCCTACCGGCTCTAATTGGAATGCAAGATGGCTGCCTACCGTATCCCAGGCAATGCAAGATGGCTGCCTGCGTCTCCAATGGGAATGCATGATGGCTGCCTGCCGTCTCCAATGGGAATGTAAGATGGTTACCTACAGTCTCCAATGGGAATGCAAGATGGCTGCCGACCGCCACCCCGGAAATGCAAGATGGCCACCGAACGCCTGACCTGACAACACAAGATGGTCCCTCACCATCTCCCCGGCAACTCAAAATGGCCACCGAACGCTTCACCAGGTAATGCAAGATGGTCGCTCACTATCTCCCCGGCAACGCAAGATGGCCATCGAACGCCTCACCAGGTAACGCAACATGGCAAATTAGGGTAAGGTGGCTGGTGATGGGCACTTTCACCGACAGTGGCAGGAGAAAATACTGGAAAATATCTGACGGACTGGCAGCATGTTTAAGTGGAGAAAGCAGCTAACATTTCGAGTCCAGATGACTCTTTGTAAAGGTCTGATAAGGGATAATCTGGACTCGAAACGTTTGCTCTGTTCTAGGATTCTCTGGGAGGCCAGGGAAGAGATTGCTGGACCTTTGGCTTTGATTTTTAATGTCATCATTGGCTACAGGAATAGTGCCAGAGGACTGGAGGACAGCAAATGTGGTCCCTTTGTTCAAAAAGGGGAGCAGAGACAACCCCGGCAACTATAGACCGGTGAGCCTCACGTCTGTAGTGGGTAAAGTCTTGGAGGGGATTATAAGAGACAAGATTTATAATCATCTAGATAGGAATAATATGATCAGGGATAGTCAGCATGGCTTTGTGAAGGGTAGGTCATGCCTCACAAACCTTATTGAGTTCTTTGAGAAGGTGACTGAACAGGTAGATGAGGGTAGAGCAGTTGATGTGGTGAATATGGATTTCAGCAAAGCGTTTGACAAGCTCCCCCACGGTAGGCTCTTGCAAAAAATACGGAGGCTGGGGATTGAGGGTGATTTAGAGATGTGTATCAGAAATTGGCTAGCTGAAAGAAGACAGAGGGTGGTGGTTGATGGGAAATGTTCAGAATGGAGTACAGTCACAAGTGGAAGACCACAAGGATCTGTTCTGGGGCCGTTGCTGCTTGTCATTTTTATCAATGACCTAGAGGAAGGCGCAGAAGGGTGGGTGAGTAAATTTGCAGACGATACTAAAGTCGGTGGTGTTGTCGATAGTGTGGAAGGGTGTAGCAGGTTACAGAGGGATATAGATAAGCTGCAGAGCTGGGCTAAGAGGTGGCAAATGGAGTTTAATGTAGAGAAGTGTGAGGTGATTCACTTTGGAAGGAATAACAGGAATGCGGAATATTTGGCTAATGGTAAAGTTCTTGAAAGTGTGAAGAAGGCCGATGGAGTGTTGGCCTTTATTGGTAGAGGGATTGAGTTCCGGAGTCGGGAGGTCATGTTGCAGCTGTACAGAACTCTGGTACGGCCGCATTTGGAGTATTGCGTACAGTTCTGGTCACCGCATTATAGGAAGGACGTGGAGGCTTTGGAGCGGGTGCAGAGGAGATTTACCAGGATGTTGCCTGGTATGGAGGGAAAATCTTATGAGGAAAGGCTGATGGACTTGAGGTTGTTTTCTTTGGAGAGAAGAAGGTTAAGAGGAGACTTAATAGAGGCATACAAAATGATCAGGGGGTTGGATAGGGTGGACAGTGAGAGCCTTCTCCCGCTGATGGATATGGCTGGCACGAGGGGACATAACTTTAAACTGAGGGGTAATAGATATAGGACAGAGGTCAGAGGTAGGTTCTTTACGCAAAGAGTAGTGAGGCCGTGGAATGCCCTACCTGCTACAGTAGTGAACTCGCCAACATTGAGGGCATTTAAAAGTTTATTGGATAAACATATGGATGATAATGCCATAGTGTAGGTTAGATGGCTTTTGTTTCGGTGCAACATCGTGGGCCGAAGGGCCTGTACTGCGCTGTATTGTTTTATGTTCTATGTTCTCTCCTTTCAGATGGGAACAAACCTGCTGATATTTTCCAGCAGTTTCTCTTTTGGTTTGAGATTCGAGAATCCCAGTAATTTGCTTTAAAATATGAGGAGAGTGATGCCGTGTAGGAGGGGTTTCTGCTCAGGGTTTAATTAGTTGAATAATCGGAATAAAGGGAAATTTCAACACATTCTTAAAATGCTGTCTGAACTGTGTCTGTGTCACGGCATAAATCGCAGTGTTTGTGCAGCAGCTAAGGAGCTGAAACATGTAGCCCAATTCCCGAACATAACTATCTAACGATATAGACGTAGACCTCAGATAAAACATCCGGACCCATATGGAATAAAACATTAACACTGACCACAGCAGGATGAAATTAGCCGAGATGATAAACAGTAAAATGATGGATTTCCTCCGACCCTCCATCTCCGGGTCGCTGAGACTATTTCTACTGCTGTCAGCCCGCAGTCTCCTCCGGGCCCTGCTGGTCACGACAATGTGTCTGACGGTGAGAACATTCAGCAGTAGAATGAGGGCGAATGGAACACACGGGGTCAGAATGTGGTGGAGGAGCTCGATTGTTGCCCAGACCGGAGAGAACTTCACCGTCCTTGAGACAACACAAAACCAGGGTTCATTCCACAGCTGATACCAACGTAAGAACATAAAGTACCAGAAAGTGTTCTTAAAACAGCTCAGCACAGTCACTGTTCCCAGAACCACAGCCGCCGTTTTCTCGCTGCAATATTTACTTTTCAGCTTCGGGCAACAAATGGCGACGAATCGATCAAAGGTGAAAGTGACGGTGAACCAGACAGAACAGTCAGTGGCTGCAAAAAGCAGGACGGCGTGGATATTACACACGCAGATATTCCGGAGGAAATAAAACTGTTCAATAAAAACAATGGGAATGTGCCTCAATATCAAGTCGAGCACAACGACCAGTAGATCCCCCACTGCCATGGCCACAAGGTAACAAGTGACACATTTGGACAGTCCACAGTTTTTTCTCTTCAGGATCACAATTGTCATGAGGTTCACTGTGAGGAAGGGAAATTAACAATGACATTGATTATCAGGCTGGGGAAGACATTACCAGTTTCATCGAAACCAAAGAGAAAATGTTGGAAAATCTCAGCAGATCTGGCAGCATCCATAGGGAGAGAAAAGAGCTAACGTTTCGAGTCCAGGTGACGCTTTGTCAAGTTTGACTAGTTCGACGGAGATGGTGTTGACAAAGACAAACAAATGCACATAAATACACACTCACAGGCACAGAGATAAAAATACACACACTCACACACGCTGAGAGACACTAATGCAAACACTGACAGACACACATATATACACACTCACAGAGACAGAGAGAGGCGTGATTACAAACTATACAGACACATATGTTCACACACTCACAGACATGGAGACAGAAATACACACACTCACAGACATAGAGATACAAATACACACACTCACAGACATGGAGACAGAAATACACACAGTCACAGACATAGAGATACAAATACACACACTCTAAGAATCAGAGAAACACTGATTCCACTGATTCACCACTCTCTCGGTGAAGAAACTTCTCCTCCCCTCAGTCCAAAAGGGTTTACCCCGTACCCTCAAACTGTGACCCACAGTTCCGCACTCTCCCACCATCGGGACATACTTTCTGAATCTCGCCTGTCTAATCCTGTTCGAATTTTGCAATTTTCCACAGGACCCCCTCTCACTCTTCTAAACGTCAATGAATGTAATCCTAACCGATTTATTCTCTCCTCGTATGACAGTCCCGCCATCTCAGGAATCACTCTGGTAAATCTTCGCTCCACTCCCTCCATAGCACGAAAATCTTTCCTCAGATAAGTGCACCAAAACTGCAGACAATACTCCAATTCCCGATATAGTTGCAGTCAGATAAAAATAATAATCCTGGAACTCCCTGCCTTAGAGCACTGTCGGTGTTCCTACACCACGTGGACTGACCGATATCCATAAGCAATCCTTGAATTCACTCTCTATCCGCACTGACGTTGTACAGAAGCTACATGGACCAAATGATTAATAATAGCAATTATATTACGTATTAGCTGACAGCACTCTGGGTGTGCCTATACCACAGGGTCAGACTGATGTCCATTAAAGAAAATGGATCCCCTCCCAAACAGCACAGTGGGGTTGTTTTTTTAATTCATTTACGGGACGTGGGTGTTGCTGATTCGGCCCAAATATATTGCCCATCCCTAGTTGCCCTTCTGAAGATGGTGGTGAGTTGCCTTCTTGAAAAGCTGACGCCCTACAGGAGTAGGTACACCCACTCTGCTTTTAGATAGGGAGTTGCAGTTTAGTGCCCCAGCGATAGTGAAGGGACGGTGATATGTATCCAAGTCTGGATGGTTACTGTTTTGGAGTGGAATCTCTAGGTGGTGGGGTTCCCAGCTCTGCTGCTCTTGTCCTTCTTGACAGCAGTGGTCGTGGGATTGGAAGGTTTAGTCTAACCAAACGTGCTGTGTTGCGGCAGTGCATTTTGTAGATGGCACACACGGCTGTCACTGTCTGTGGAAGGGGAAGAAATCAAGAGAGCAGCTTTTTCTTGGATGGTTATTCAAGGACATTCTGGAATGGTCCACTCCAATTGCACGGACTACGAGGTAAGATCCGGGAAATCAAGACGGGTCATCAGCGGATCTGAGGAAACAGCACAAGGCATCGGCGATCTCCTGAGGCCGGATAAAACAGCGCATTGTTCCAAGGATTTATTGAGCCCAGACCAAACAGCACATGGCACCATGCGGTCTGCTGAGGCCAGTCCAAACAGCACATGGCACCATGCGGTCTGCTGAGGCCAGTCTAAACAGCACATGGTACCATGAGGTCTGCTGAGGCCAGTCCAAACAGCACATGGCACCATGCGGTCTGCTGAGCCCAGTCCAAACAGCACATGGGACCATGCGGTCTGCTGAGCCCAGTCCAAACAGCACATGGTACCATGCGGTCTGCTGAGGCCAGTCCAAACAGCACATGGTACCATGCGGTCTGCTGAGGCCAGTCCAAACTGCACATGGTACCATGCGGTCTGCTGAGGCCAGTCCAAACAGCACATGGCACCATGCGGCCTGCTGAGGCCAGTCCAAACAGCACATGGAACCATGCGGCCTGCTGAGGCCAGTCCAAACAGCACATGATACCATGCGGTCTGCTGAGGCCAGTCCAAACTTCACATGGTACCATGCGGTCTTCTGAGTCCAGACCAATCAGCACATGGCACCATGCGGTCTTCTGAGTCCAGACCAAACAGCACATGGCACCATGCGGTCTGCTGAGGCCAGTCCAAACAGTACATGGTACCACGCGGTCTGCTGAGGCCAGTCCAAACAGCACATGGCACCATGCGGTCTTCTGAGTCCAGACCAAACAGCACATGGTACCATGCGGTCTGCTGAGGCCTGTCCAAACAGCACATGGCACCATGCGGTCTGCTGAGGCCAGTCCAAACAGCACATGGTACCATGCGGTCTGCTGAGGCCAGTCCAAACAGCACATGGTACCATGCGGTCTGCTGAGTCCAGTCCAAACAGCACATGATACCATGCGGTCTGCTGAGGCCAGTCCAAATAGCACATGGCACCATGCGGCCTGCTGAGGCCAGTCCAAACAGCACATGGAACCATGCGGCCTGCTGAGGCCAGTCCAAACAGCACATGATACCATGCGGTCTGCTGAGGCCAGTCCAAACTTCACATGGTACCATGCGGTCTTCTGAGTCCAGACCAATCAGCACATGGCACCATGCGGTCTTCTGAGTCCAGACCAAACAGCACATGGCACCATGCGGTCTGCTGAGGCCAGTCCAAACAGTACATGGTACCACGCGGTCTGCTGAGGCCAGTCCAAACAGCACATGGCACCATGCGGTCTTCTGAGTCCAGACCAAACAGCACATGGTACCATGCGGTCTGCTGAGGCCTGTCCAAACAGCACATGGCACCATGCGGTCTGCTGAGGCCAGTCCAAACAGCACATGGTACCATGCGGTCTGCTGAGGCCAGTCCAAACAGCACATGGTACCATGCGGTCTGCTGAGTCCAGTCCAAACAGCACATGATACCATGCGGTCTGCTGAGGCCAGTCCAAATAGCACATGGCACCATGCGGTCTGCTGAGGCCAGTCCAAACAGCACATGGTACCATGCGATCTGCTGAGGCCAGACCAAACAGCACATGGCACCATGCGGTCTGCTGAGGCCAGTCCAAACAGCACATGGTACCATGCGGTCTGCTGAGGCCAGTCCAAACAGCACATGGTACCATGCGGTCTGCTGAGGCCAGTCCAAACAGCACATGGCACCATGCGGTCTGCTGAGGCCAGTCCAAACTTCACATGGTACCACGCGGTCTGCTGAGGCCAGTCCAAACAGCACATGTTACCATGCGGTCTGCTGAGGCCAGTCCAAACAGCACATGGTACCATGCGGTCTGCTGAGGCCAGTCCAAACAGCGCATGGCACCATGCGGTTTGCTGTGGCCGTCCAAACTGCACATTGTATCAGGGGGTTTCCCAAGGGTACAGCAAACAGCACATTGTACCAGGGGTCTCCTGAGGCCAGACTAAACAGCACATTGTGCCAGGGGGTCTGCGGAGGCCGGAATAAACAGCACATTGTACCAGGGGATCTGCGGAGGCCAGACCAAACAGCATATTGTACCAGGGGGCCTGCGGAGGCCAGACTAAACAGCACATTGTACCAGGGGGTCTCCTGAGGCCAGACTAAACAGAACATTGTACCAGGGGGTCTCCGGAGTCCGGAATAAACAGCACATTGTACCAGGGGGTATCCGGAGGCCGGAATAAACAGCACATTGTACCAGAGGGTCGCCTGAGGCCAGAATAAACAGCACATTTTACCAGGGGGTCGCCTGAGTCCAGAATAAACAGCACATTGTACCAGAGGGTCTCCGGAGGCCGGAATAAACAGCACATTGTACCAGAGGGTCTCCGGAGGCCGGAATAAACAGCACATTGTACCAGAGGGTCGCCTGAGGCCAGAATAAACAGCACATTGTACCAGAGGGTCGCCTGAGGCCAGAATAAACAGCACATTGTACCAGGGGGTCGCCTGAGTCCAGAATAAACAGCATATTGTACCAGAGGGTCTCCGGAGGCCGGAATAAACAGCACATTGTACCAGAGGGTCGCCTGAGGCCAGAATAAACAGCACATTGCATCAGCGAATCTCCTGAGGCCAGGATAAACAGTGTACTTTACCAGGGGGTTTCCTTGTTTTAAAATTAAAGGTGAAATTCATGTTATAATTATAAGCCCCAGTAAGTATCCAGATAGTAAAATTATAAAATCCAAACTAACAGAAAATAAAGGGAAGCAAGGTGGCTGATATACAACATTTACAAGAGGATCCTTACATATGTGCAGCGAATGGTCCTGACCGATGCCATCGGGACAAATCAGACCAATTTATGCCACATCTCATCAGAAAAGATGCACTCCGTTGTGAGGACACAGTCTTCCTCTTGGTTTCCCGGGAGGTGTTTCCCCCCTAGAAAGACAGCCACTGCTGCAGGAATTACAGTGCACACTGTAAGTAACGTGCGAAATCTTTGTCTGTTTTGTGTTCCTCTTTTCAATCCCTCTCTCCGCAACTTTGCGGTTTCGTTTTGGAACGCGGAACTAAGCCAATTTGCTCAAACCAAAAGCACTCCGTGTCTACTGCCTGCGTCCTTTTACTGCCTGTCCAGCTGGCTGGGTTGAAAATCACAGCCTTCTGTTTTTGAACTGAACCCACGCTGCAAGCTACTATTTGGACTGATCCCAGATCTCCCCTTTTCGCTAATTGGCACAGCCCGTGATGTCAGTTTGTTGGAATTGGCAAGCACCCAAAAAATGTGGTTTAAATTCTGGAGCAGCGCCTTCTCTCGGTTGATGTTGGCGGGGCCATTGAGAACCTTCTGGAAGAAAATCGGGTCTTGTGATGTCTACATTTTTGTCCTGGGTTCCGAGAAATATCCAAGGATGAAGCAGCTTTAAAACTCTCTTCCTCTCAGCTCTCTCTGCCCGGCGAGTTAAAGCGCTTCCAGCCACACCTGTGGAAATCACACTTGTTTGTAAAATTGCAGACAGCAGCGAGACCTGTGAAAGGAACTATTGGTTTAAATCTTCCACCACGTCTCCATCAATGTAATCCAAATAGCCTTCAGGCTCCGGCTGAATCCATCATTAGGTAATCACTGGCAACAAAGGTCGCTGCCCCGGCAGTAAAAAAGAAACACCTCACACCCATTAATCCCTGTTACCTACCCCCTCTCTCCACGTGTATCAGTCCTGGGATGCGGTTTGTGGAACAGTTTGATTAGCAGACAATTGCTCCATTCTTGTCATTGTTTATTCGTCCTTTCCTGTTATAAATAAACAGTTTGAATGCTTTATGTGGTGCCTGTAACTCATTGGAGCATTCCTGGGCCAAATATTTCAACAGGTTTGTAAGAATTATTTGATAATTCACATGCGTCGCTACTCCGGGTCGAGGGAGACTGAAATTTATGGAACGCTCGCCCAGTGCTTCATATCAAGACCCTGGGGATAAAATATGGGAATTTTGGCCAGAAACGACATATGGTGACCCGGCATTCATAAGGATATTCAGCCACGTGAGCAGAGCAAACTTTGCCACACACGGTCCACCTGAATCCATTAAAGTACCTGGTCCTTCGTGGACGAGATTACATATTGAATTCACAGGCGCATTCCTGGGAAGAATATTCCTGATACTAGTGGATGCCCACTCCAAGTAGTTGGATATTCAGGAGGTGTGGGCTACAGCCGCACCTGCCACCACACACACTCTGCTTGGTATGTTTGCGATCCACGGCCTTCGAGGCAATGGTGTCTGACAATGAATCTACGTTCACCGGGGAGGAATTTCAGAACATTATAAAATAAACCACATCCATCACATTCAAACAGCCCTCCAGGAGCCGCCGTCGGGCGGATTAGCAGGAGAGCAGTTCAGAAGTTCAGTCTGTTGTGAGGAAGAAACCCAGCTAACCCAAGTTGGCTAACTTCCTTCTCTGGTACAACACTACCCGCCACCCCCTGCTTACAACCACTGGAGTTAGGTCGGCAGAGCGATTCATTTGTCACCAATACCAGAGTCATTCAGAACTCGTTTTCGCCACCTTGGCGGGGAAGCTGGAGACCACCCAATAGAAGCAGCAGAACTCGGTAAAAGGAAACACGTCACGTAAAGTTGGCAACCTGGTCTTTCCTTCAGGCCCACATTGGTTACCCGGCAGAATTGTGGTGAAGATTGGTCCAGTCTCATACATGTTGGAATTGCAAAGCAGACGAGTGAGGAAGTACTTGGACCATTTAAAGAGGTGAGAGGTCACACAGCCAATGTTTGAACAGTTGGAACCAGCTGGTATTACCACTGTCCCCGTTGCAGAGCCGGAAAAGAGGGAACTGGGGAGTTCCATGGAGGACCCGCCGATGACCCCGATGGAGCTGGAGAGATGGTAATCCACGAACTGCTGACAATGACACTGTGCCATTGGTGGAGGATCCGGGTGGTGGACTGAGGCGATACACCATGCCTCCGAAGTTCCTGGGAGATCCATCCTCTGAAAGGCTGTTCTGAATTGCCTCTTTTTCATGTCTCAAGCTTTTCTGAGATAGTTGATGCAAAATGACTCATGTTTTATGTATGTTACTGAGGGACATTAATGGGTAGGAATATAATAGCGCTGCTCATTTCAGGGGTGACCCCTTGCGATCCACGTGACCAGCTCGAGGCCTCTCATGTGTGAGCTTGGACTGCGACCAATGGGGAAAACGTGGGGAACCTGGAGCAGGGAGCCTGACACTGTGGACCCGTGAGTCCCAGAGTAAAAAGCTGCTTCAGGTACCTCTGTGCCTGTAATTAGTTCCCCCATCCTTGTTCTCAATACACCCGAGTTGTTCTGCAGGAAGTGTCCGCAGTCTTGCCTCAAACCACCAGTTTCAGAGTCACCGTTACTGAGACGGGCTTTTCAATTCCGGATACTGAGAAGGTCAATGCAGTTGTGATTGAAACGGCCACTGACAGCTCCATCCTCACCACTGGTGTGAGGCTCCAGGTCGATTTGGAGGAGGGGATGCAGCTCTGTGACCATCGCCATGTTGAATCAGAGTCACCTCAATCCTGCTCCTTCATTCGGTGTAGGATTGAGTTTGATTCGATCCATGAGTTCACAGAACCACGGAAACATACATTGCACATTAATGCCCTTCGGCCCATCGAGTCTGTCATGACACATGGAAAATATCTGTCCGACAGATCTAACCCATTTACTAGTCAGGCCTATAGCCTTGAATTTCATGACGTGCCAAGTGCTCATGAAGGTACTTATTAAAACATAAATTTGGAGTAACCAATTCATTGTTTTTTCAATTAAGGGGCATTTTGGCGTGGCTAACCCACCTACTTTGCACACCTTTGGGTTGTGGGGGCGAAACCCCCGCAAACACGGGGAGAATGTGCAAACTCCACTTGGACAGTGACCCAGAGCCGAGATCGAACCTGGGACCTTGGCGCCGTGAGGCAGCAGTGCTAACCACTGCGCCACCGTGCTAACCTTTCAAGGTACGTTTTGAAGGATGTGAGGCAACTCGCCTCTACCACCCTACCAGGCAGTGCGTTCCAGACCATCACCACCCTCTGGTAAAAAAGGGTTTTTCCTCAAATCCCTCCTATCACTACTGCCCCTCACCTTGAACTGTCTCCCCTCAAAACTTACGATTCAACTAATGGGCACAGCTGCTACCTATCCAACCTGTTTATGCCCCCCCCCCCCCCCCATAATCTTGTACACCTCGCTCAGGTCGCCCCTCAGTCCTCTCTGTTACAGTGAAACAACCCCAGCCTATCCAAACTATCTTCATAACTTAAATGTTCCATCCCATGCAACATCCTTTTGAATCGGCTCCGCACTCCTTCCAGTTCAATCACAACCTTTGTGTAATGTGGCGATCAGAAATGCAAATACTACTTCAGCTGTAGCCAAAATTCTACTGAACTCGAACATGAGCACCTTGGTTGACAAATGTTTCTTGTAAACCTGGATTGGTAGGACAGAGCATCCCCCACCCCACCCCTTCTCTTTAAAGAGTTTCTCCTCTCTGCACCCTCGCCATTATTTGTTGGCCATGTTACAGACCCAGATACACTGTAACAACAGTCCTCATACAATGTCCAGAGCTGGGTCCCCAAACTTCTATCCTCCCTGAATGTCTGCAGCAGGACATAAGACAACCTCCAGAAACCCGTCCACAGCATCTCTCCTGACTCTCCAATAACAGATCTAGGCAAGTAATGGAAATGAACTCATTTCACATTCATTGGAAATTGACATGGGGATGTGTAAATCGGTGGGTGAGATTGTGGAGAATTTAAATTACAGAATGAGAATATTGCTAGTGAGATGCTGCCCAGACTGGGAACCAATGTAGATCGATGAACACATGAATGATCTGTGACTGGGATTGGGTGAGGATTAGTATATGGACAGCAGGTTGTGGATGAGCTATGCTTCATGTGGATTTGTAACATGAATTGCGCGACGAGACTATCATTTAATTAGTCAAGTCTGGAAATTACAGAGACACATAGAACATAGAACAGAGAACATACAGTGCAGAAAGAGGCCGTTCGGCCCATCAAGCCTGCACCGACCCACTTAATCCCTGACTTCCACCCTATCGCCGTAATCCAATAACCCGTCCTAACCTTTTTGGCCACTAAGGGCAATTTATCATGGCCAATCTACCCAGCCAGCACGTCTTTGGACTGTGGGAGGAAACCAGAGCACCCGGAGCAAACCCACGCAGACACGGGGAGAACGTGCAGACTCCGCACAGACAGTGACCCAGCGGGGATTCGAACCTGGGACCCTGGCGCTGTGAAGCCACAGTGCTATCCACTTGTGCTACCGTGCTGCCCTTAAGCATTTGGAATGTAGGGAACATCTGGATATACATAATTGCAGTGTCAAAGGGAGTGTGCAGTGTGGAACAGTCGCCAATATCAACCGGAGAGCGGAGTGGAGCCAATGGATGGAGATTGGCCTGGGTGACTAGAACGGGAACTTGGATTCAATATTTCCAACATGTCAATGACGAGATACACTTAAAATGGTTCATGCAATAAATGTATGAACAGGGAGACTTACCAGGTACACCAATAATAGCCAGGATAGGATAATATCCGGCTTGAATGATCAGAAGTGTGCCGAGGAACAGAGTTGATGAAGGCAAACCGTTGGAAGAAAAATAGAACAGACCCGTGGTGAAACCCCTGTCCATTGTTGTAACGTTCCGATCGATTTTTGCCAGATTCTGCTCCATTTCTGTCACGTTCCGATCGATAGTTCCCAGATTCTGATACTTTGCTGTCGCGTTCCGATCGATTTTTGCCAGATTCAGATCAATTGCTGGAACGTTCCGATCGATTGCTCACAGATTCTGCTCCCTCCTCTCGGCCTCTCTGCAGCCGCTGATCTCTGTCAGTGTTGTTGTTGATGCTCCCGCTGACAGTGTGTGCTAACACATTGAAAGGAATCCCTTATTAGTAGAAGAGTGAACCCCCCCCCCCCCACCCCCCCCCCACAGTGATACAATTAGGACCCATGGAGACTGACATTAATTGCAGTCACTGAACAAACAGGTTCATTTAACCACTTCCAATCCAACACTTTTTATATCACAATGAAGGAGAAGATTAACCAGCTAGATTGGCTGTGTGAGAGTGACTGATGAATCGAATGTTGAAAATAGTGGCAACACTAACCGTAATATTCAATCCTCATTGATATATGAGTGGTTCCAGGGGACTGGAGGATTATCAATGTCCCATCCTGTTTATAAAAGGAGAGAGAAATGAACCCTGGAGTGAAAGAGCAGTCAGTATAATGTTAGGCATGAGGACATTTCTAGAGGTCAGAATGGCGGATAATAACATTGCTTCTTAGCGAGGAAATTATGAGTGAGCAGAAGCACGGTGATCTTCATGGAAAGTTACATGTCATGTCGGTAATATAGTTGTTTTTCAAAATAGCTGCAGGATTGATGAGCCTGGTTTATATATTTGTAATATGACGATCGACGGGCGACTAGCAGATGGATTAATCATTGAACGATTTATTTAATGTCAGCAATATAGAGAGTGAATGAGATAAAAGCTACCAGGATACAAGACTCCAAACTCACAACTGGCGGGAAACCCGGGCTCCAGCCTGACGGGATATATCCAAGGATTCTATGGGAAGCAAGAGATGAAATTGCAGAGCCGTTGACAATGATCATTTCGTCCTCACTGTCAACAGGGGTGGTACCAGGGGATTGGAGAGTGGCGAATGTCGTTCCCCTGTTCAAAAAAGGGACTAGGGATAACCCTGGGAATTACAGGCCAGTTAGTCTTACTTCAGTGGTAGGCAAAGTAATGGAAAGGGTACTGAAGGATAGGATTTCAAAGCATCTGGAAAGACACTGCTTGATTAGGGATAGTCAGCACGTATTTGTAAGGGGTAGGTCTTGCCTTACAAATCTTATTGAATTCTTTGAGGAGGTCACCAAGCATGTGGATGAAGGTAAAGTAGTGGATGTAGTGTACATGGATTTTCGTAAGGCATTTGATAAGGTTCCCCATGGTAGGCTTCTGCAGAAAGTAAGGAGGCATGGGATAGTGGGAAATTTGGCCAGTTGGATAACGAACTGGCTAACCAATAGAAGTCAGAGAGTGGTGGTGGATGGCAAATATTCAGCCTGGATCCCAGTTACCAGTGGCGTACCGCAGGGATCAGTTCTGGCTCCTCTGCTGTTTGTGATTTTCATTAATGACTTAGATGAGGGAGTTGAAGGGTGGGTCAGTAAATTTGCAGGCGATACGAAGATTGGTGGAGTTGTGGATAGTAAGGAGGGCTGTTGCCGGCTGCAAAGAGACATAGATAGGATGCAGAGCTGGGCTGAGAAGTGGCAGATGGAGTTTAACCCTGAAAAGTGTGAGGTTGTCCATTTTGGAAGGACAAATATGAATGCGGAATACAGGGTTAACGGTAGAGTTCTTGGCAATGTGGAGGAGCAGAGAGATCTTGGGGTCTATGTTCATGCAGCTTTGAAAGTTGCCACTCAAGTGGATAGAGCTGTGAAGAAGGCCTATGGTGTGCTCGCGTTCATTAACAGAGGGATTGAATTTAAGAGCCGTGAGGTGATGATGCAGCTGTACAAAACTTTGGTAAGGCCACATTTGGAGTACTGTGTACAGTTCTGGTCGCCTCATTTTAGGAAGGATGTGGAAGCTTTGGAAAAGGTGCAAAGAAGATTTACCAGGATGTTACCTGGAATGGAGAGTAGGTCTTACGATGAAAGGTTGAGGGTGCTAGGCCTTTTCTCATTAGAACGGAGAAGGACGAGGGGCGACTTGATAGAGGTTTATGAGATGATCAGGCGAATAGATAGAGTAGACAGTCAGATACTGTTTCCCCGTGTGGAACAAACCATTGCAAGGGGACATAAATTTAAGGTGAAAGGTGGAAGATATAGGAGGGATATCAGAGGTAAGTTCTTTACCCAGAGAGTAGTGGGGGCATGGAATGCACTGCCTGTGGAAGTAGTTGAGTCGAAACATTAGGGACCTTCAAGCAGCTATTGGATAGGTACATGGATTACGGTAAAATGATATCGTGTAGATTTATTTGTTCTTAAGGGCAGCACGGTAGCATTGTGGATAGCACAATTGCTTCACAGCTCCAGGGTCCCAGGTTCGATTCCGGCTTGGGTCACTGTCTGTGCGGAGTCTGCACGTCCTCCCCGTGTCTGCGTGGGTTTCCTCCGGGTGCTCCGGTTTCCCCCCACAGTCCAAAGATGTGCAGGGTACGTGGATTGGCCATGATAAATTGCCCTTAGTGTCCAAAATCGCCCTTGGTGTTGGGTGGAGGTGTTGAGTTTGGGTGGGGTGCTCTTTCCAAGAGCCAGTGCAGACTCAGGGGGCCGAATGGCCTCCTTCTGCACTGTAAATTCAATGATAATCTATGATTAATCTAGGACAAAGGTTCGGCACAACATCGTGGGCCGAAGGGCCTGTTCTGTGCTGTATTTTCTATGTTCTATGTTCTATGTTATTCACACGCTGCAATCCCAATCGCCGTTCCTTCATTGTCGCTGGATCAAAATCCTGGAACCCCCTCCTTAACAGCAGAATGGGTGTACCTACACCTCAAGAGCTGCAGCAGTTCAAGAAGGCAACCCACCTTTTGAATGGCAAGTCGGAGTGGGTAATAAATGAGGGCCTCAGCAGCGACACGCGCATCCAGTAAAATGATTTTAAAAGTCTTCACTCGAAAATGCAGTCCCATTATAGAAGGCCAGAACCTGAGGTCACCCATGATTGGAGACTGTCGCAAGTTGTCTGCTATTGCTGATGAGTATGTGGACATCATATTGTGTATTTAGAAACACTTGGACTGGACATCTACGTTAATTAAGGACGTGGATCTGAAAGTTGGGCCACCAAATTCGAAGTGTCGTCTCACCCAGTGGCGACCTGAGCACACGCAAAGGTACCCAGGTGCAGCAGACAACAAATGTTGCTGCACTGGATACTGGTCACACTTTTTGACCAGATTCTTCATGGCAATGTCCATCCCCGGCCATTGCATACAACTGCGTGCGAGCATCATTTTGCCAATTCCAGGATGGGTGCAATGTATCTCCAATTCAACTGCGGCTTCCTCGTGGAAGTGGGAACGACCAACCGAGCTCCCCACAATAGTATCCCGTGTTCTCAACTCAACTTGCCTTTTCCTATCTTGAAGCGTCGCAGCAATTCTGATCTATTCTCACACTGCCAGCCATGAAGTGCCATGTGGTTGACTCGAGATTTAAAAAATGGTCCTTTTGTGTTCAACGTTTGACCCGCCTCACTGACACTGGCAACGTGCAAATGAAGGGCAAATCAAGAATGTTCTGCTGTGGCCCCAGTGGCAGATATATACTCTGAGGTAGGGGAAGGCGGTTCACATTGTCTTCATTCCAAATGTGGGTGCCCAGCCTATGTTGACCCATATACTCGCCGGCAGGTAACAGTACAGCCTAGCGTGAGAGCTTGGCTGAAGTTACGGCGGGAATGGTCTCGTCCTCTGTAAATAACACCTTGTGATCCGTTACAACTAGGGAATGTCGTCCAGAGACGCATTGCTGCAGTTGTTAGACTCCGAATAGCATAGCCAGACCCTGGGAGTCAGCTTGTTCAACATTGCCCAAAGTCTTCGAGTAGTTGGTAATCGGCATTTCTGCACCAACTTCCACCTTCTGGTCAAAACCTTCCGTATTCCAAAAGGGGAAAAGTCACAGGTAAGGGTTATCTATTTTGATGGGTAGAAGTGGAACAAGAGACTGGGTGACTGTCGAGCTCCTTTACCCAGTTGAAACGTTTCATTCTGATGTTATTTCCAACACCACCTCTGGTGCTTCCTGAATGGAAGTGTGACAACAATGTGGAAAATGTCGTAGTTCATTATTCCGAACAGAAAAATCAATTCTGACGCATGCTTGGGCGCAGTTGCATCATTAATCTCTTTGGATTTTCTCCTACAATTGATTTAGCCCTTTGGTGTCCACCCTGAAGCCTGAGTAAATCACTTCCTGAGCTGACAAAAATTGCATTTTTCCATTATTCTGGCCTTCTTGAATCATTTTAAGATGTCTTCAAAATTTGCTGACTGCTCCTGTTCATGTATTCCTGTAATTACTACATCTTCTCGATAGACAACCACCTGGGTGGCTCCTGATGTAAACTTTCAATCAAGAGCTGTAATATCCCACAGCCAGTTGAGACTCCACATAGTAGCCGGGTAGACTGGAATGAATCATTGGCCGTGATTGCGTGATTCCAGTCTATTCAACCTGCTCCGTTTAACTCAAAACATCAAGTCCGATAGCAGCCCAGCAAATCTTTTCTGATCTCTTTCTAGGTTAATTGTTTCCTTTCTATATTGGGGGTGACCAGAACTGTACATAGTATTCCAAGTGTGTCCTTCGCAATGTCCTGTACAACTTCAGCAAGACGTCCCAACTCCTGTCTTCAATTATCTGACCATGTATCTGTATAATAGTAATAATGGGCAGGCACAGTAATTGTGGAACAAAGAGCCTCCTTCAGTGTTGTGAATTTCCAATTATTCATCGTGTTTGCTGTGGTTGCAAAAAGCAACAAAGTCGCAGAATGTGTCTGACTGGAAAAAATGTAGAAGAATATCTTGCTCAAGAGACTCACAGCAAATCAAATCTTCACCCGACACCAATAGAAACAAAACAGAAACAGAATAAAGGAGAATGGTAAAGAGAGAAAGGGGGAGAGAGCGTTTAATGCTGGAGTATATTGCACACCACTCCCTTCCACCTTACTGCAGCAAGCACATTGTTTCTATCTGCAAGGATACATGCTGTTAGAAATCCATTAGATTCACGTGCCTCTGAAGCAGAAGTTACATGATTCATTCCACCGTTAGAATGACAAATAGGGACAGCAGGATAGCCCAGTGGTTAGCACTGCTGCCTCGCGCCGCTGAGTTCTCAGGTTCGATTCCGTCTCTGGGTCACTGTCCGTGTGGAGTTTGCACATTCTCCCCGGTTTTGCGTGGGTTTCCCCCACACAACCAAAGATGTGCAGGGTCGGTGGATTGGCCACACGAAATTGCCCCTTAATTGGAAAAAAGGAATTGAGTACTCTATATTTATTTTTACAGAATGGCGAACAATTCATTCCCAGGCCCCAGAAATTCAAAACACCAATGCTTTAAAAATACCAGTTTTACTGGATATGAGAGTTGCTCGTTGGGACAGAATTTATTGCCCATCCCTGGTTGCTCTTCAGAAGGTGGTGGTGAGCTGCTTTCTTGAATCGTTGTCGGCCGTGAGGTTTGGGTACACCCACGTGCTTTAAGAGAGGAAGCTAAAAAAATTCCCCGTTCCCGTGAAGGAACGTAAATATGGTTCCTAGTGGGAGTGGTGAGTGATTTTGAGGGGGAATTGCAGTTGGTGATTTTCCCAAGTAGCGGCTTGTCTAGTTCTTCAAAATGATAGTGGTCGTAGGTCTGGAAGGTGCTGTCATAGGAACAATTACCTGAGAAACTGTGTTGAGTTATTGCGGTGCATTTTGGGATGTCTGTGGCGGAGGGATTGAATGCTTGCGGCAGGAGGAGCAATCAAGCACATTGCTTGGTCCTGGATGGTTTCGAACTACCTGAATGTTCTTGGAGATCTGGGGAACAGCGTTTCACGGGATAAAAAATGGATTAATCAATTTGCCTGCGTAAACAATCTTGTTCATCAATTTCAAAAAATGTATAATAGATCATCGTTAATGCTCTTTTCCTCCATTTAGGTGGTGAGTAATTGACAAAGTGTGACAGGTCAGTTATTGTACAGAGCTGGAATCGAACTCGGGTTTCCGCAGCGCGAGCCCAGAAAGTAAACACGTGGCAAAAGCTGCTTTTTAAACAGATCAAAGCAGCCTGTCACAAAGTACACCTTCTTCTAATTATAAATGTGCTGCTGCTGCTTTTATTTATGCACCACACATGTTTTGGAAATATAAAAACGCCAGGCAGCGCCCACGGTGAGACAGGTCCGAACTTACAATTAAGTTGATGCTGTGAAGTAACCAGTGAGCTAAAGCTGACGCTGGGTTAAAGCACGGACACATTGTATATAAAGGATTACCGTGATCAAACTCGCCGTGGTGGGAAACATTGAGGGAAAACTCCAGGTGTCGCTGCACATCATCTCACAGCCAGACGTGAGGAAAAATTTAAAAGTGCGTGAAGTACCGACGGAGGACATTCATTCCGTTTAACCTCAGCGGCTCTTTAGATTAGCAGATCATTCAATCCCACTCGACCAACTTTTCCCCAAAGGCATGCATTTGATTGCTGTTTTTTCTCGCATTGAAATTTGATATTCACTGCTGCCCTAACATTCAGTTTGATCACAGGTGAGCTTCTGCCTGAATGTCAATTCCTGCCTGTTCCTCAGATACTTTCATTCCCTCAAAGATCACTGTAGATCAGAAAAATCGAGGCAGACACACACAGCAAAATTTCAAACCGATTTGGACATATAGATGGAGTGCTCGAATCTGCAGTGACACAGATCTGGAAGGTGGGACAGGTCATAGGGTCATAGAAGTTTACAGCGTGGAAATAGGCCCTTCGGCCTAACTTGTCCATGCCACCCAGTTTTTATTGCACAAAGCCTGTCCAATTGCCCACATTTGGTCATGTTCCTCTATATCCATCTTCTCAATATAACTATCTAAATGCTTTTTAAAGGCAGAATTGTAGACGCCTCTACTGCTGTCTCTGCCAGCTCGTTCCAGACACTCACCACCCTCTGTGTGAAACAATTATTCCTCTGGACCCTTTTGAATCTCTCCCCTCTCACGTTAAACCTATGCCCTCTAGTTTTGGATTCCACTACCTTTGCGAAAATCTACTTAATCTATGCTCCTCATTATTTTCTAGCAGACGTCAAGATCACCCCCAGCCTCCAAGAAAAATGTTCCAGTCTATCCAGCCGCTCCTTATAACACAAATTGTCAAGTCCGGTAGCAGCCGAGCAAATCTTTTCTGCCCTCTTTCTGTATTACGGTGACCAGAACTGTACATAGTATTCCAAGTGTGTCCTTCACAATGTCTTGTCCAACTTCAGCAAGACATCCCAACTCCTGTATTCAATTATCTGACCATGTAACTAGATCATAGTAACAATGGGCACAGACACAGGAATTGTGGAACAAAGAGCCTCCTTCAGCTTTTCAAAGAGCCTCCTTCAGGATTCATGCTGTTAGAAATACCTTCGATCCAGTTTCCTCTGAAGCAGAAGTTACATGATTCATTCCACCGTGAGAATGACAAACGGGCAGCACGGTTGCGCAGTGGCTAGCACTGCTGTCTTACGGCGTCGCGTTCTCAGGTTCGATCCTGGCTCTGTGTCACTGTTTGTGTGGAGTTTGCACATTCTCCCTGTGTTTGCGTGGGTTATGCCCCCACGACCCAATGATGTGCAGAGTAGGTGGATTAGCCACGCTAAACTGCGCCTTATTTGGAAAAAATGAATTGGGTACCCGATATTTTTCTTTCAAGAATGGAGAACAGTCCATCCCAGGCCCCAGGAATTCAAAGCACCAATGCTTTAAAACGATAATTTTTACTGGATGTGAAAGTTGCTGGTTAGGACAGAATTAATTGCCCATGCCTAGTTGCCCTTAAGAAGGTGGTGGTGAGCTGCTTTCTTGAAGTGTTGCAGGCCGTTGAGGTTTGAGTACACCCAACGTGCCTTTATGGAGAAAGCTAAATTATTTTTTCCCCGTTACCTTGAAGCAACGTTAATATGGTTCCGAGTGGGAGTGGTGAGTGATTTGGAGGAGAAGACCCAGTTGGTGATTTTCCCAAGTAGGGGCTTTTCTAGTTCTTCAAAATGTTAGTGGTCGTCCGTCTGGAAGGTGCTGTCGAAGGAACAATTGCCTGAGGAACTTTGTTGAGTTATTGCGGTGCATTTTGGGATGGCTGTGGCGGAGGGATTGAATGCTTGTGGCAGGAGGAGCAATCAAGCGCATTGCTTGGTGTTGGATGCTTTCGAACTCACTGAGTGTTGTTGGAGATCTGGGGAACAGCGTATCATGTGGAAAAGAATGGATTAATCAATTTGCCTGCGTAGACAATCTTGATCAGCCATGATCTCATTGAATGGTGGAGCAGGCTCGAGGGGCCAGATGGCCTACTCCTGCTCCTAGTTCTTATGTTCTTATGTTCCAAAATTTCAAAACATGTATAATCGATAATGGTCCATGCTCTTTTCCTGCATTTAGATTGTGAGTAATTGACAGAGTGTGATAGGTCAGTTATTATACAGAGCTGGAACCGAACTTGAGTTCCTGCAGTGTGAGGTCAGAAAGTAAGCACGTGGCAAAAGTCTATTTTCAAAACAGATCAATGCAACCTCGAAACAAAATACACCGACTTCTAATTATAAATGTGCTGCTGCTTTTGTTGATGCAACACACATGTTTTGGAAATATTAAAAACGCCAGGCAGCGACCACGGCGAGACAGGTTCGAGCTTGCAATTGAATTAAAGCTGTGAAGTAACCAGTGAGCTAAAGCTGACAGTGACTTCAAGTATGGACTCATTGTGTATAAAGGGTTACTGGACATGTTTACACATTTTCCTACCTTATGTTCCATCTGCCAAATGTTCGCTAACTCACTTAATCAGTCCGCACTCCTTTGCACATTCATTATGTAACCCTCACAACTCGTGAAAGTTCTGTTGTTTAGGAACCGCTCTCACTGCCAGGAATAGCACTCGAGAAATAACCCACTCCTCCCAGGAAAACTTAGTGTTATTTTTGTGAGGTTTTAAATTTTGCTTTCAAATCCCTCCATGGCCTCGTCTCTGTAATCTCTTCCACTCCTAATTACTACACTGGAATGTCAGCGAGGATGTTTTGTGCACATGCCCTGGTGTGTCACTTGAATACACAGGCCTCTGGCACGGAGAAGAAAATTGTAGTTTGAAGTCCATCTGCAGATAGAATACTCCATAAACATGGATTGAAATTGTTGCCAAGGGCACACGAAAAATCCTTCAGGCAAAGGATTCCGTGAACAAACCCGACCCACCATGTATTGAAAAACAAGCATGTGGTAGAATGAATGAATAAATTATCCTGTAGATGTTTACACATTTCATTGATCATGACTTAATTGAGATCGCGATGAACCACCACTACATAAAACTGCTTCAATTGGTTACAGGCAAATTCATTAGAACTTTCCTTAAAAAACCCTTGACAAATAAGCAACAAAACATGTGCACAGATTGAGAGTTTACACTAGCTTGGGTTGGTTTTACCAGCTTAATCTGTCTGAAATTCACCGGATAAAGAATGTTAAATGTAAGTTACATCAGACGCAACGTGGCCAGTGACGGTGTTAAATGCTGTTTCTTCAACGTCACCAAGAACACTGGTACAGAAATAACCACGGTCCAATAATGGGAATAGTGAGTGTGATGAGTCTCTGCTCATTGCGCCTGTTTCAGGCGGTTCTTCAAATTTCACTTAGGGTTTGGGCGCCCAGGCCCCAACAGTCAGTTATATCCATGGCCCCAGTCTAGATGCTGTGGCAATAATTATTTTAGAGAACTACAAACCAACAGATAATAATCTATTGCAGTTGTGTCTGAGACAGGAGAAATTGTTCATATAGTGTAATATAGTCAAAATTTTTACCTCA